>NC_054402.1:29156799-29405843 GCF_017976425.1 Toxotes jaculatrix | reverse complement strand
TCAAGACTATGATGATCAAAAGTTATCACAGAGTTTTCTCTAAGTTAAAGGGCGTGGCCTCTGTGGCCCGCCAAAGTTTGGTGGCGTTTGGTGAATTTTCCATGACATTTTGAATGGCTCTCACGTCCACATACTTTATCCAAACATCTTCAAACTTTATGAGCATGATCAGGGCTCTGCCCTGAACGCCTCCATATGTCAAAGTCCCGCCTTACTCGTGGCGTCCCCTGCTGGTAACAGGAAATGACCTATTTTTACTCTGAAGTGTACTGCTCCTTAATAGTTGACACCATCGGCTTGGTTTCTGCTCTACAACCTTCCCAACTACTTGGTGAAGCTACATTATAAAGGCCGTGAAGCTGGGTGCAATGGCATCTGTGTGGCGGCGCGGCAACTGACGATCCCTCGCCGTGAAATTACGTTTGGATTTGTAATGACCTTAACCACCTCCTATGATCCTAAAAATTCATACACACGTTCTTGGGGGCTGGTCCTAGACTCTGATGGGGTTTTTGTAATTGGGCGGGGCAAAGTGGCTCAACTGCGCCCCCTTGAAAATTTAAAATACCCCTCTCCATATGGGTTTTTTTGGAGTATGAAGATGAAAATCGGTACACATAAAGAACACTTCCAGACGCACAAAAAAGTCTCTTGACACCATGACCTCAACCCAGCAGGAAGTCGACCATTTTGTTTTTGGCGGCCAAATTTCACTGCTTTCCACCGCTGGTATGCGGATGAACTCGTGCTAGGGATTTCACCCGATCAACTTCATATCTGGTGGACCTCACCTCAAGACCATGATGATCAAAAGTTATAAGAGACTTTTCTCTAAGTTAAAGGGCGTGGCCTCTGTGGCTCGCCAAAGTTCGATGGCGTTTGGTGAATTTGCCATGACATTTTGAATGGCTCTCACATCCACATACTTTATCCAAACATCGTCAAACTTCATGAGCATGATGAGGGCTCTGCCCTGAACGCCTCCATATGTCAAACTCCCGCCTTACTCGTGGCGCCCCCTGCTGGTAACAGGAAATAACCTGTTTGTACTATGACGTGTACTGGGGAGAAGAGGAGAGGGCATAGGAGGACTCTGGTACTCTTGGCTGCGCCGGCTGCGACTCCCGCGGGTCGCAAGGGGTGCGAGGGCCCGTCATCGCTGCTTGCAGCTTTAATTATTATTATTATTATTATTATTATTCCTCCCAAACAACTGCATTTTTTAACCCCTTCCCATGCTCTAAAACGCCTGAAATTTTGCACACTCATCAGGTCTGGTGAAAAATTTGATATTTTGTGGTCCTTGTAAATGGGGGGGGGGCAAAATGGCTCCGCAGCGCCCCCTTGAAATTTTCAAAACCCCCCTCCCATTGGGCTTAGTTTGTCATAGGTGCATGAAAATTGGTACACATGTTGATCATACCGAGACACACCAAAAAGTCTCTTGACACCATGACCTCAACCCAACAGGAAGTCCGCCATTGTGGTCGGAAGTTGGCCATTTTGGCGAATTACACCATTGGTATGCGGACGAACTCGTGCTAGGGATTTCACCCGATCCACTTCATATTTGGTGGACCTCACCTCAAGACCATGATGATCAAAAGTTATCACAGAGTTTTCTCTAAGTTAAAGGGCGTGGCCTCTGTGGCCCGCCAAAGTTTGGTGGCGTTTGGTGAATTTGCCATGACATTTTGAATGGCTCTCACGTCCACATACTTTATCCAAACATCTTCAAACTTTATGAGCATGATCAGGGCTCTGCCCTGAACGCCTCCATATGTCAAACTCCCGCCTTACTCGTGGCGTCCCCTGCTGGTAACAGGAAATGACCTATTTTTACTCTGAAGTGTACTGCTCCTTAATAGTTGACACCATCGGCTTGGTTTCTGCTCTACAACCTTCCCAACTACTTGGTGAAGCTACATTATAAAGGCTGTGAAGCTGGGTGCAATGGCATCTGTGTGGCGGCGCGGCAACTGACGATCCCTCGCCGTGAAATTACGTTTGGATTTGTAATGACCTTAACCACCTCCTATGATCCTAAAAATTCATACACACGTTCTTGGGGGCTGGTCCTAGACTCTGATGGGGTTTTTGTAATTGGGCGGGGCAAAATGGCTCAACGGCGCCCCCTTGAAGATTTAAAATACCCCTCTCCATATGGGTTTTTTTGGAATACGAAGATGAAAATCGGTACACATAAAGAACACTTCCAGACGCACAAAAAAGTCTCTTGACACCATGACCTCAACCCAGCAGGAAGTCGGCCATTTTGTTTTGGGCGGCCAAATTTGAGTGCTTTCCACCATTGGTATGCGGATGAACTCGTGCTAGGGATTTCACCCGATCAACTTCATATCTGGTGGACCTCACCTCAAGACCATGATGATCAAAAGTTATAACAGACTTTTCTCTAAGTTAAAGGGCGTGGCCTCTGTGGCTCGCCAAAGTTCGATGGCGTTTGGTGAATTTGCCATGACATTTTGAATGGCTCTCACATCCACATACTTTATCCAAACATCTTCAAACTTCATGAGCATGATGAGGGCTCTGCCCTGAACGCCTCCATATGTCAAACTCCCGCCTTACTCGTGGCGCCCCCTGCTGGTAACAGGAAATAACCTGTTTGTACTATGAAGTGTACTGGGGAGAAGAGGAGAGGACATAGGAGGACTCTGGTACTCATGGCTGTGCCGGCTGCGACTCCCGCGGGTCGCAAGGGGTGCGAGGGCCCGTCATCGCTGCTTGCAGCTTTAATTATTAGGGCCCGAGCACCGAGTGGTGCGAAGGCCCTATTGTTTTTCTAATGTTTATTATTAGGGCCCGAGCACCGAGTGGTGCGAAGGCCCTATTGTTTTTGTAATGTTTACTATTATTATTATTATTATTAGGGCCCGAGCACCGAGTGGTGCGAAGGCCCTATTGTTTTTCTAATGTTTATTATTATTATTATTATTATTATTATTATTCCTCCCAAACAACTGCATTTTTCAACCCCTTCCCATGCTCTAAAACGCCTGAAATTTTGCACACTCATCAGGTCTGGTGAAAAATTTGATATTTTGTGGTCGTTGTAAATGGGGGGGGCCAAATGGCTCCGCAGCGCCCCCTTGAAATTTTCAAAACCCCCCTCCCATTGGGCTTAGTTTGTCATAGGTGCATGAAAATTGGTACACATGTTGATCATACCGAGACACACCAAAAAGTCTCTTGACACCATGACCTCAACCCAACAGGAAGTCCGCCATTGTGGTCGGAAGTTGGCCATTTTGGCGAATTACACCATTGGTATGCGGACGAACTCGTGCTAGGGATTTCACCCGATCCACTTCATATTTGGTGGACCTCACCTCAAGACCATGATGATCAAAAGTTATTCAAGGCTTTTCTCTAAGTTAAAGGGCGTGGCCTCTGTGGCCCGCCAAAGTTTGATGGCGTTTGGTGAATTTTCCATGACATTTTGAATGGCTCTCACGTCCACATACTTTATCCAAACATCTTCAAACTTCATGAGCTTGATCAGGGCTCTGCCCTGAACGCCTCCATATGTCAAACTCCCGCCTTACTCGTGGCGTCCCCTGCTGGTAACAGGAAATGACCTATTCTTACTCTGAAGTGTACTGCTCCTTAATAGTTGACACCATCGGCTTGGTTTCTGCTCTACAACCTTCCCAACTACTTGGTGAAGCTACATTATAAAGGCCGTGAAGCTGGGTGCAATGGCATCTGTGTGGCGGCGCGGCAACTGACGATCCCTCGCCGTGAAATTACGTTTGGATTTGTAATGACCTTAACCACCTCCTATGATCCTAAAAATTCATACACACGTTCTTGGGGGCTGGTCCTAGACTCTGATGGGGTTTTTGTAATTGGGCGGGGCAAAATGGCTCAACGGCGCCCCCTTGAAGATTTAAAATACCCCTCTCCATATGGGTTTTTTTGGAGTATGAAGATGAAAATCGGTACACATAAAGAACACTTCCAGACGCAAAAAAAAGTCTCTTGACACCATGACCTCAACCCAGCAGGAAGTCGACCATTTTGTTTTTGGCGGCCAAATTTCACTGCTTTCCACCACTGGTATGCGGATGAACTCGTGCTAGGGATTTCACCCGATCAACTTCATATCTGGTGGACCTCACCTCAAGACCATGATGATCAAAAGTTATAAGAGACTTTTCTCTAAGTTAAAGGGCGTGGCCTCTGTGGCTCGCCAAAGTTCGATGGCGTTTGGTGAATTTGCCATGACATTTTGAATGGCTCTCACATCCACATACTTTATCCAAACATCGTCAAACTTCATGAGCATGATGAGGGCTCTGCCCTGAACGGCTCCATATGTCAAACTCCCGCCTTACTCGTGGCGCCCCCTGCTGGTAACAGGAAATAACCTGTTTGTACTATGACGTGTACTGGGGAGAAGAGGAGAGGACATAGGAGGACTCTGGTACTCTTGGCTGCGCCGGCTGCGACTCCCGCGGGTCGCAAGGGGTGCGAGGGCCCGTCATCGCTGCTTGCAGCTTTAATTATTATTAGGGCCCGAGCACCGAGTGGTGCGAAGGCCCTATTGTAATTCTAATGTTTATTATTATTATTATTATTATTATTATTCCTCCCAAACAACTGCATTTTTCAACCCCTTCCCATGCTCTAAAACGCCTGAAATTTTGCACACTCATCAGGTCTGGTGAAAAATTTGATATTTTGTGGTCGTTGTAAATGGGGGGGGCAAAATGGCTCCGCAGCGCCCCCTTGAAATTTTCAAAACCCCCCTCCCATTGGGCTTAGTTTGTCATAGGTGCATGAAAATTGGTACACATGTTGATCATACCGAGACACACCAAAAAGTCTCTTGACACCATGACCTCAACCCAACAGGAAGTCCGCCATTGTGGTCGGAAGTTGGCGATTTTGGCGAATTACACCATTGGTATGCGGACGAACTCGTGCTAGGGATTTCACCCGATCCACTTCATATTTGGTGGACCTCACCTCAAGACCATGATGATCAAAAGTTATCACAGAGTTTTCTCTAAGTTAAAGGGCGTGGCCTCTGTGGCCCGCCAAAGTTTGGTGGCGTTTGGTGAATTTGCCATGACATTTTGAATGGCTCTCACGTCCACATACTTTATCCAAACATCTTCAAACTTTATGAGCATGATCAGGGCTCTGCCCTGAACGCCTCCATATGTCAAACTCCCGCCTTGCTCGTGGCGTCCCCTGCTGGTAACAGGAAATGACCTATTTTTACTCTGAAGTGTACTGCTCCTTAATAGTTGACACCATCGGCTTGGTTTCTGCTCTACAACCTTCCCAACTACTTGGTGAAGCTACATTATAAAGGCCGTGAAGCTGGGTGCAATGGCATCTGTGTGGCGGCGCGGCAACTGACGATCCCTCGCCGTGAAATTACGTTTGGATTTGTAATGACCTTAACCACCTCCTATGATCCTAAAAATTCATACACACGTTCTTGGGGGCTGGTCCTAGACTCTGATGGGGTTTTTGTAATTGGGCGGGGCAAAATGGCTCAACGGCGCCCCCTTGAACATTTAAAATACCCCTCTCCATATGGGTTTTTTTGGAATACAAAGATGAAAATCAGTACACATAAAGAACACTTCGGGACGCACAAAAAAGTCTCTTGACACCATGACCTCAACCCAGCAGGAAGTCAGCCATTTTGTTTTTGGCGGCCAAATTTGAGTGCTTTCCACCATTGGTATGCGGATGAACTCGTGCTAGGGATTTCACCCGATCGATTTCATATCTGGTGGACCTCACCTCAAGACCATGATGATCAAAAGTTATAACAGACTTTTCTCTAAGTTAAAGGGCGTGGCCTCTGTGGCTCGCCAAAGTTTGGTGGCGTTTGGTGAATTTGCCATGACATTTTGAATGGCTCTCACGTCCACATACTTTATCCAAACATCTTCAAACTTTATGAGCATGATCAGGGCTCTGCCCTGAATGCCTCCGTATGTCAAACTCCCGCCTTACTCGTGGCGTCCCCTGCTGGTAACAGGAAATGACCTATTTTTACTCTGAAGTGTACTGCTCCTTAATAGTTGACACCATTGGCTTGGTTTCTGCTCTACAACCTTCCCAACTACTTGGTGAAGCTACATTATAAAGGCCGTGAAGCTGGGTGCAATGGCATCTGTGTGGCGGTGCGGCAACTGACGATCCCTCGCCGTGAAATTACGTTTGGATTTGTAATGACCTTAACCACCTCCTATGATCATAAAAATTCATACACACGTTCTTGGGGGCTGGTCCTAGACTCTGGTGGGGTTTTTGTAATTGGGCGGGGCAAAATGGCTCAACGGCGCCCCCTTGAAGATTTAAAATACCCCTCTCCATATGGGTTTTTTTGGAATACAAAGATGAAAATCAGTACACATAAAGAACACTTCGGGACGCACAAAAAAGTCTCTTGACACCATGACCTCAACCCAGCAGGAAGTCGGCCATTTTATTTTTGGCGGCCAAATTTGAGTGCTTTCCACCATTGGTATGCGGATGAACTCGTGCTAGGGATTTCACCCGATCAACTTCATATCTGGTGGACCTCACCTCAAGACCATGATGATCAAAAGTTATAACAGACTTTTCTCTAAGTTAAAGGGCGTGGCCTCTGTGGCTCGCCAAAGTTCGGTGGCGTTTGGTGAATTTGCCATGACATTTTGAATGGCTCTCACATCCACATACTTTATCCAAACATCTTCAAACTTTATGAGCATGATGAGGGCTCTGCCCTGAACGGCTCCATATGTCAAACCCCCGCCTTACTCGTGGCGCCCCCTGCTGGTAACAGGAAATAACCTGTTTGTACAATGACGTGTACTGGGTAGAAGAGGAGAGGACATAGGATGACTCTGGTACTCTTGGCTGCGCTGGCTGCAACTCCCGTGGGTTGCAAGGGGTGCGAGGGCCCGTCATCGCTGCTTGCAGCTTTAATTATTAGGGCCCGAGCACCGAGTGGTGCGAAGGCCCTATTGTTTTTGTAATGTTTATTATTATTATTATTATTATTATTATTATTATTATTATTATTCCTCCCAAACAACTGCATTTTTCAACCCCTTCCCATGCTCTAAAACGCCTGAAATTTTGCACACTCATCAGGTCTGGTGAAAAATTTGATATTTTGTGGTCGTTGTAAATGGGGGGGGCAAAATGGCTCTGCAGCGCCCCCTTGAAATTTTCAAAACCCCCCTCCCATTGGGCTTAGTTTGTCATAGGTGCATGAAAATTGGTACACATGTTGATCATACCGAGACACACCAAAAAGTCTCTTGACACCATGACCTCAACCCAACAGGAAGTCCGCCATTGTGGTCGGAAGTTGGCGATTTTGGCGAATTACACCATTGGTATGCGGACGAACTCGTGCTAGGGATTTCACCCGATCCACTTCATATTTGGTGGACCTCACCTCAAGACCATGATGATCAAAAGTTATCACAGAGTTTTCTCTAAGTTAAAGGGCGTGGCCTCTGTGGCCCGCCAAAGTTTGGTGGCGTTTGGTGAATTTGCCATGACATTTTGACTGGCTCTCACGTCCACATACTTTATCCAAACATCTTCAAACTTTATGAGCATGATCAGGGCTCTGCCCTGAACGCCTCCATATGTCAAACTCCCGCCTTACTCGTGGCGTCCCCTGCTGGTAACAGGAAATGACCTATTTTTACTCTGAAGTGTACTGCTCCTTAATAGTTGACACCATCGGCTTGGTTTCTGCTCTACAACCTTCCCAACTACTTGGTGAAGCTACATTATAAAGGCCGTGAAGCTGGGTGCAATGGCATCTGTATGGCGGCGCGGCAACTGACGATCCCTCGCCGTGAAATTACGTTTGGATTTGTAATGACCTTAACCACCTCCTATGATCCTAAAAATTCATACACACGTTCTTGGGGGCTGGTCCTAGACTCTGATGGGGTTTTTGTAATTGGGTGGGGCAAAATGGCTCAACGGCGCCCCCTTGAAGATTTAAAATACCCCTCTCCATATGGGTTTTTTTGGAATACAAAGATGAAAATCGGTACACATAAAGAACACTTCGGAACGCACAAAAAAGTCTCTTGACACCATGACCTCAACCCAGCAGGAAGTCAGCCATTTTGTTTTTGGCGGCCAAATTTGAGTGCTTTCCACCATTGGTATGCGGATGAACTCGTGCTAGGGATTTCACCCGATCAACTTCATATCTGGTGGACCTCACCTCAAGACCATGATGATCAAAAGTTATAAGAGACTTTTCTCTAAGTTAAAGGGCGTGGCCTCTGTGGCTCGCCAAAGTTCGGTGGCGTTTGGTGAATTTGCCATGACATTTTGAATGGCTCTCACGTCCACATACTTTATCCAAACATCTTCAAACTTTATGAGCATGATGAGGGCTCTGCCCTGAACAGCTCCATATGTCAAACTCCCGCCTTACTCGTGGCGCCCCCTGCTGGTAACAGGAAATAACCTGTTTGTACTATGACGTGTACTGGGGAGAAGAGGAGAGGACATAGGATGACTCTGGTACTTGGCTGCGCCGGCTGCGACTCCCGCGGGTCGCAAGGGGTGCGAGGGCCCGTCATCGCTGCTTGCAGCTTTAATTATTATTATTATTATTATTATTATTATTATTCCTCCCAAACAACTGCATTTTTCAACCCCTTCCCATGCTCTAAAACGCCTGAAATTTTGCACAGTCATCAGGTCTGGTGAAAAATTTGATATTTTGGGGTCGTTGTAAATGGGGGGGGCCAAATGGCTCCGCAGCGCCCCCTTGAAATTTTCAAAACCCCCCTCCCATTGGGCTTAGTTTGTCGTAAGTGCATGAAAATTGGTACACATGTTGATCATACCGAGACACACCAAAAAGTCTCTTGACACCATGACCTCAACCCAACAGGAAGTCCGCCATTGTGGTCGGAATTTGGCGATTTTGGCGAATTACACCATTGGTATGCGGACGAACTCGTGCTAGGGATTTCACCCGATCCACTACATATTTGGTGGACCTCACCTCAAGACCACGATGATCAAAAGTTATCACAGAGTTTTCTCTAAGTTAAAGGGCGTGGCCTCTGTGGCCCGCCAAAGTTTGGTGGCGTTTGGTGAATTTGCCATGACATTTTGAATGGCTCTCACGTCCACATACTTTATCCAAACATCTTCAAACTTTATGAGCATGATCAGGGCTCTGCCCTGAACGCCTCCATATGTCAAACTCCCGCCTTACTCGTGGCGTCCCCTGCTGGTAACAGGAAATGACCTATTTTTACTCTGAAGTGTACTGCTCCTTAATAGTTGACACCATCGGCTTGGTTTCTGCTCTACAACCTTCCCAACTACTTGGTGAAGCTACATTATAAAGGCCGTGAAGCTGGGTGCAATGGCATCTGTGTGGCGGCGCGGCAACTGACGATCCCTCGCCGTGAAATTACGTTTGGATTTGTAATGACCTTAACCACCTCCTATGATCCTAAAAATTCATACACACGTTCTTGGGGGCTGGTCCTAGACTCTGATGGGGTTTTTGTAATTGGGCGGGGCAAAATGGCTCAACGGCGCCCCCTTGAAGATTTAAAATACCCCTCTCCATATGGGTTTTTTTGGAATACGAAGATGAAAATCAGTACACATAAAGAACACTTCGGGACGCACAAAAAAGTCTCTTGACACCATGACCTCAACCCAGCAGGAAGTCAGCCATTTTGTTTTTGGCGGCCAAATTTGAGTGCTTTCCACCATTGGTATGCGGATGAACTCGTGCTAGGGATTTCACCCGATCAACTTCATATCTGGTGGACCTCACCTCAAGACCATGATGATCAAAAGTTATAAGAGACTTTTCTCTAAGTTACAGGGTGTGGCCTCTGTGGCTCGCCAAAGTTCGGTGGCGTTTGGTGAATTTGCCATGACATTTTGAATGGCTCTCACGTCCACATACTTTATCCAAACATCTTCAAACTTTATGAGCATGATGAGGGCTCTGCCCTGAACGGCTCCATATGTCAAACCCCCGCCTTACTCGTGGCGCCTCCTGCTGGTAACAGGAAATAACCTGTTTGTACTATGACGTGTATTGGAGAGAAGAGGAGAGGACATAGGGGGACTCTGGTACTTGGCTGCGCCGGCTGCGACTCCGGCGGGTCGCAAGGGGTGCGAGGGCCCGTCATCGCTGCTTGCAGCTTTAATTAGGGCCCGAGCACCGAGTGGTGCGAAGGCCCTATTGTTTTTCTAATGTTTATTATTAGGGCCCGAGCACCGAGTGGTGCGAAGGCCCTATTGTAATTCTAATGTTTATTAGGGCCCGAGCACCGAGTGGTGCGAAGGCCCTATTGTAATTCTAATGTTTATTATTATTATTATTATTATTATTATTATTATTATTTGTCCTCCCAAACAACTGCATTTTTCAACCCCTTCCCATGCTCTAAAACGCCTGAAATTTTGCACACTCATCAGGTCTGGTGAAAAATTTGATATTTTGTGGTCGTTGTAAATGGGGGGGGCAAAATGGCTCCGCAGCGCCCCCTTGAAATTTTCAAAACCCCCCTCCCATTGGGCTTAGTTTGTCATAGGTGCATGAAAATTGGTACACATGTTGATCATACCGAGACACACCAAAAAGTCTCTTGACACCATGACCTCAACCCAACAGGAAGACCGCCATTGTGGTCGGAAGTTGGCGATTTTGGCGAATTACACCATTGGTATGCGGACGAACTCGTGCTAGGGATTTCACCCGATCCACTTCATATTTGGTGGACCTCACCTCAAGACCATGATGATCAAAAGTTATCACAGAGTTTTCTCTAAGTTAAAGGGCGTGGCCTCTGTGGCCCGCCAAAGTTTGCTGGCGTTTGGTGAATTTGCCATGACATTTTGAATGGCTCTCACGTCCACATACTTTATCCAAACATCTTCAAACTTTATGAGCATGATCAGGGCTCTGCCCTGAACGCCTCCATATGTCAAACTCCCGCCTTGCTCGTGGCGTCCCCTGCTGGTAACAGGAAATGACCTATTTTTACTCTGAAGTGTACTGCTCCTTAATAGTTGACACCATCGGCTTGGTTTCTGCTCTACAACCTTCCCAACTACTTGGTGAAGCTACATTATAAAGGCCGTGAAGCTGGGTGCAATGGCATCTGTGTGGCGGCGCGGCAACTGACGATCCCTCGCCGTGAAATTACGTTTGGATTTGTAATGACCTTAACCACCTCCTATGATCCTAAAAATTCATACACACGTTCTTGGGGGCTGGTCCTAGACTCTGATGGGGTTTTTGTAATTGGGCGGGGCAAAATGGCTCAACGGCGCCCCCTTGAACATTTAAAATACCCCTCTCCATATGGGTTTTTTTGGAATACAAAGATGAAAATCCGTACACATAAAGAACACGTCGGGACGCACAAAAAAGTCTCTTGACACCATGACCTCAACCCAGCAGGAAGTCAGCCATTTTGTTTTTGGCGGCCAAATTTGAGTGCTTTCCACCATTGGTATGCGGATGAACTCGTGCTAGGGATTTCACCCGATCGATTTCATATCTGGTGGACCTCACCTCAAGACCATGATGATCAAAAGTTATAAGAGACTTTTCTCTAAGTTAAAGGGCGTGGCCTCTGTGGCTCGCCAAAGTTCGATGGCGTTTGGTGAATTTGCCATGACATTTTGAATGGCTCTCACATCCACATACTTTATCCAAACATCGTCAAACTTCATGAGCATGATGAGGGCTCTGCCCTGAACGCCTCCATATGTCAAACTCCCGCCTTACTCGTGGCGCCCCCTGCTGGTAACAGGAAATAACCTGTTTGTACTATGACGTGTACTGGGGAGAAGAGGAGAGGACATAGGAGGACTCTGGTACTCTTGGCTGCACCGGCTGCGACTCCCGCGGGTCGCAAGGGGTGCGAGGGCCCGTCATCGCTGCTTGCAGCTTTAATTAGGGCCCGAGCACCGAGTGGTGCGAAGGCCCTATTGTTTTTGTAATGTTTATTATTATTATTATTATTATTATTATTATTATTATTATTCCTCCCAAACAACTGCATTTTTCAACCCCTTCCCATGCTCTAAAACGCCTGAAATTTTGCACACTCATCAGGTCTGGTGAAAAATTTGATATTTTGTGGTCGTTGTAAATGGGGGGGGCAAAATGGCTCCGCAGCGCCCCCTTGAAATTTTCAAAACCCCCCTCCCATTGGGCTTAGTTTGTCATAGGTGCATGAAAATTGGTACACATGTTGATCATACCGAGACACACCAAAAAGTCTCTTGACACCATGACCTCAACCCAACAGGAAGTCCGCCATTGTGGTCGGAAGTTGGCGATTTTGGCGAATTACACCATTGGTATGCGGACGAACTCGTGCTAGGGATTTCACCTGATCCACTTCATATTTGGTGGACCTCACCTCAAGACCATGATGATCAAAAGTTATCACAGAGTTTTCTCTAAGTTAAAGGGCGTGGCCTCTGTGGCCCGCCAAAGTTTGATGGCGTTTGGTGAATTTTCCATGACATTTTGAATGGCTCTCACGTCCACATACTTTATCCAAACATCTTCAAACTTTATGAGCGTGATGAGGGCTCTGCCCTGAACGCCTCCATATGTCAAACTCCCGCCTTACTCGTGGCGTCCCCTGCTGGTAACAGGAAATGACCTATTTTTACTCTGAAGTGTACTGCTCCTTAATAGTTGACACCATCGGCTTGGTTTCTGCTCTACAACCTTCCCAACTACTTGGTGAAGCTACATTATAAAGGCCGTGAAGCTGGGTGCAATGGCATCTGTGTGGCGGCGCGGCAACTGACGATCCCTCGCCGTGAAATTACGTTTGGATTTGTAATGACCTTAACCACCTCCTATGATCCTAAAAATTCATACACACGTTCTTGGGGGCTGGTCCTAGACTCTGATGGAGCTTTTGTAATTGGGCGGGGCAAAATGGCTCAACGGCGCCCCCTTGAAAATTTAAAATACCCCTCTCCATATGGGTTTTTTTGGAGTACGAAGATGAAAATCGGTACACATAAAGAACACTTCCAGACGCACAAAAAAGTCTCTTGACACCATGACCTCAACCCAGCAGGAAGTCGACTTATTTGTTTTTGGCGGCCAAATTTCACTGCTTTCCACCACTGGTATGCGGATGAACTCGTGCTAGGGATTTCACCCGATCAACTTCATATCTGGTGGACCTCACCTCAAGACCATGATGATCAAAAGTTATAAGAGACTTTTCTCTAAGTTAAAGGGCGTGGCCTCTGTGGCTCGCCAAAGTTCGATGGCGTTTGGTGAATTTGCCATGACATTTTGAATGGCTCTCACATCCACATACTTTATCCAAACATCGTCAAACTTCATGAGCATGATGAGGGCTCTGCCCTGAACGCCTCCATATGTCAAACTCCCGCCTTACTCGTGGCGCCCCCTGCTGGTAACAGGAAATAACCTGTTTGTACTATGACGTGTACTGGGGAGAAGAGGAGAGGACATAGGAGGACTCTGGTACTCTTGGCTGTGCCGGCTGCGACTCCCGCGGGTCGCAAGGGGTGCGAGGGCCCGTCATCGCTGCTTGCAGCTTTAATTAGGGCCCGAGCACCGAGTGGTGCGAAGGCCCTATTGTTTTTCTAATGTTTATTATTATTATTATTATTATTATTATTCCTCCCAAACAACTGCATTTTTCAACCCCTTCCCATGCTCTAAAACGCCTGAAATTTTGCACACTCATCAGGTCTGGTGAAAAATTTGATATTTTGTGGTCGTTGTAAATGGGGGGGGCCAAATGGCTCCGCAGCGCCCCCTTGAAATTTTCAAAACCCCCCTCCCATTGGGCTTAGTTTGTCATAGGTGCATGAAAATTGGTACACATGTTGATCATACCGAGACACACCAAAAAGTCTCTTGACACCATGACCTCAACCCAACAGGAAGTCCGCCATTGTGGTCGGAAGTTGGCGATTTTGGCGAAATACACCATTGGTATGCGGACGAACTCGTGCTAGGGATTTCACCTGATCCACTTCATACTTGGTGGACCTCATCTCAAGACCATGATGATCAAAAGTTATCAAAGGCTTTTCTCTAAGTTAAAGGGCGTGGCCTCTGTGGCCCGCCAAAGTTTGGTGGCGTTTGGTGAATTTGCCATGACATTTTGAATGGCTCTCACGTCCACATACTTTATCCAAACATCTTCAAACTTCATGAGCTTGATCAGGGCTCTGCCCTGAACGCCTCCATATGTCAAACTCCCGCCTTACTCGTGGCGTCCCCTGCTGGTAACAGGAAATGACCTATTTTTACTCTGAAGTGTACTGCTCCTTAATAGTTGACACCATCGGCTTGTTTTCTGCTCTACAACCTTCCCAACTACTTGGTGAAGCTACATTATAAAGGCCGTGAAGCTGGGTGCAATGGCATCTGTGTGGCGGCGCGGCAACTGACGATCCCTCGCCGTGAAATTACGTTTGGATTTGTAATGACCTTAACCACCTCCTATGATCCTAAAAATTCATACACACGTTCTTGGGGGCTGGTCCTAGACTCTGATGGGGTTTTTGTAATTGGGCGGGGCAAAATGGCTCAACGGCGCCCCCTTGAAGATTTAAAATACCCCTCTCCATATGGGTTTTTTTGGAGTACGAAGATGAAAATCGGTACACATAAAGAACACTTCCTGACGCACAAAAAAGTCTCTTGACACCATGACCTCAACCTAGCAGGAAGTCGGCCATTTTGTTTTTGGCGGCAAAATTTCAGTGCTTTCCACCATTGGTATGCGGACGAACTCGTGCTAGGGATTTCACCCGATCAACTTCATATCTGGTGGACCTCACCTCAAGACCATGATGATCAAAAGTTATCAAAGGCTTTTCTCTAAGTTAAAGGGCGTGGCCTCTGTGGCTCGCCAAAGTTCGGTGGCGTTTGGTGAATTTGCCATGACATTTTGAATGGCTCTCACGTCCACATACTTTATCCAAACATCTTCAAACTTCATGAGCATGATGAGGGCTCTGCCCTGAACGGCTCCATATGTCAAACTCCCGCCTTACTCGTGGCGCCCCCTGCTGGTAACAGGAAATAACGTGTTTGTACTATGACGTGTACTGGGGAGAAGAGGAGAGGACATAGGGGGACTCTGGTACTCTTGGCTGCGCCGGCTGCGACTCCCGCGGGTCGCAAGGGGTGCGAGGGCCCGTCATCGCTGCTTGCAGCTTTAATTAGGGCCCGAGCACCGAGTGGTGCGAAGGCCCTATTGTAATTCTAATGTTTATTATTATTATTATTATTATTATTTGTCCTCCCAAACAACTGCATTTTTCAACCCCTTCCCATGCTCTAAAACGCCTGAAATTTTGCACACTCATCAGGTCTGGTGAAAAATTTGATATTTTGTGGTCGTTGTAAATGGGGGGGGCAAAATGGCTCTGCAGCGCCCCCTTGAAATTTTCAAAACCCCCCTCCCATTGGGCTTAGTTTGTCATAGGTGCATGAAAATTGGTACACATGTTGATCATACCGAGACACACCAAAAAGTCTCTTGACACCATGACCTCAACCCAACAGGAAGTCCGCCATTGTGGTCGGAAGTTGGCGATTTTGGCGAATTACACCATTGGTATGCGGACGAACTCGTGCTAGGGATTTCACCCGATCCACTTCATATTTGGTGGACCTCACCTCAAGACCATGATGATCAAAAGTTATCACAGAGTTTTCTCTAAGTTAAAGGGCGTGGCCTCTGTGGCCCGCCAAAGTTTGGTGGCGTTTGGTGAATTTGCCATGACATTTTGACTGGCTCTCACGTCCACATACTTTATCCAAACATCTTCAAACTTTATGAGCATGATCAGGGCTCTGCCCTGAACGCCTCCATATGTCAAACTCCCGCCTTACTCGTGGCGTCCCCTGCTGGTAACAGGAAATGACCTATTTTTACTCTGAAGTGTACTGCTCCTTAATAGTTGACACCATCGGCTTGGTTTCTGCTCTACAACCTTCCCAACTACTTGGTGAAGCTACATTATAAAGGCCGTGAAGCTGGGTGCAATGGCATCTGTATGGCGGCGCGGCAACTGACGATCCCTCGCCGTGAAATTACGTTTGGATTTGTAATGACCTTAACCACCTCCTATGATCCTAAAAATTCATACACACGTTCTTGGGGGCTGGTCCTAGACTCTGATGGGGTTTTTGTAATTGGGCGGGGCAAAATGGCTCAACGGCGCCCCCTTGAAGATTTAAAATACCCCTCTCCATATGGGTTTTTTTGGAATACAAAGATGAAAATCGGTACACATAAAGAACACTTCGGAACGCACAAAAAAGTCTCTTGACACCATGACCTCAACCCAGCAGGAAGTCAGCCATTTTGTTTTTGGCGGCCAAATTTGAGTGCTTTCCACCATTGGTATGCGGATGAACTCGTGCTAGGGATTTCACCCGATCAACTTCATATCTGGTGGACCTCACCTCAAGACCATGATGATCAAAAGTTATAAGAGACTTTTCTCTAAGTTAAAGGGCGTGGCCTCTGTGGCTCGCCAAAGTTCGGTGGCGTTTGGTGAATTTGCCATGACATTTTGAATGGCTCTCACGTCCACATACTTTATCCAAACATCTTCAAACTTTATGAGCATGATGAGGGCTCTGCCCTGAACGGCTCCATATGTCAAACTCCCGCCTTACTCGTGGCGCCCCCTGCTGGTAACAGGAAATAACCTGTTTGTACTATGACGTGTACTGGGGAGAAGAGGAGAGGACATAGGATGACTCTGGTACTTGGCTGCGCTGGCTGCGACTCCCGCGGGTTGCAAGGGGTGCGAGGGCCCGTCATCGCTGCTTGCAGCTTTAATTATTATTATTATTATTATTTGTCCTCCCAAACAACTGCATTTTTCAACCCCTTCCCATGCTCTAAAACGCCTGAAATTTTGCACACTCATCAGGTCTGGTGAAAAATTTGATATTTTGTGGTCGTTGTAAATGGGGGGGGCAAAATGGCTCCGCAGCGCCCCCTTGAAATTTTCAAAACCCCCCTCCCATTGGGCTTAGTTTGTCATAGGTGCATGAAAATTGGTACACATGTTGATCATACCGAGACACACCAAAAAGTCTCTTGACACCATGACCTCAACCCAACAGGAAGTCCGCCATTGTGGTCGGAAGTTGGCGATTTTGGCAAATTACACCATTGGTATGCGGACGAACTCGTGCTAGGGATTTCACCCGATCCACTTCATATTTGGTGGACCTCACCTCAAGACCATGATGATCAAAAGTTATCACAGAGTTTTCTCTAAGTTAAAGGGCGTGGCCTCTGTGGCCCGCCAAAGTTTGGTGGCGTTTGGTGAATTTGCCATGACATTTTGAATGGCTCTCACGTCCACATACTTTATCCAAACATCTTCAAACTTTATGAGCATGATCAGGGCTCTGCCCTGAACGCCTCCATATGTCAAACTCCCGCCTTACTCGTGGCGTCCCCTGCTGGTAACAGGAAATGACCTATTTTTACTCTGAAGTGTACTGCTCCTTAATAGTTGACACCCTCGGCTTTGTTTCTGCTCTACAACCTTCCCAACTACTTGGTGAAGCTACATTATAAAGGCCGTGAAGCTGGGTGCAATGGCATCTGTGTGGCGGCGCGGCAACTGACGATCCCTCGCCGTGAAATTACGTTTGGATTTGTAATGACCTTAACCACCTCCTATGATCCTAAAAATTCATACACACGTTCTTGGGGGCTGGGCCTAGACTCTGATGGGGTTTTTGTAATTGGGCGGGGCAAAATGGCTCAACGGCGCCCCCTTGAAGATTTAAAATACCCCTCTCCATATGGGTTTTTTTGGAATACAAAGATGAAAATCAGTACACAAAAAGAACACTTCGGGACGCACAAAAAAGTCTCTTGACACCATGACCTCAACCCAGCAGGAAGTCAGCCATTTTGTTTTTGGCGGCCAAATTTGAGTGCTTTCCACCATTGGTATGCGGATGAACTCGTGCTAGGGATTTCACCCGATCAGCTTCATATCTGGTGGACCTCACCTCAAGACCATGATGATCAAAAGTTATCACAGAGTTTTCTCTAAGTTACAGGGTGTGGCCTCTGTGGCCCGCCAAAGTTTGGTGGCGTTTGGTGAATTTGCCATGACATTTTGAATGGCTCTCACGTCCACATACTTTATCCAAACATCTTCAAACTTTATGAGCATGATGAGGGCTCTGCCCTGAACGGCTCCATATGTCAAACCCCCGCCTTACTCGTGGCGCCCCCTGCTGGTAACAGGAAATAACCTGTTTGTACTATGACGTGTACTGGGTAGAAGAGGAGAGGACATAGGGGGACTCTGGTACTCTTGGCTGCACCGGCTCCGACTCCGCTGGGTCGCAAGGGGTGCGAGGGCCCGTCATCGCTGCTTGCAGCTTTAATTAGGGCCCGAGCACCGAGTGGTGCGAAGGCCCTATTGTTTTTCTAATGTTTATTATTATTATTAGGGCCCGAGCACCGAGTGGTGCGAAGGCCCTATTGTTTTTCTAATGTTTATTATTATTATTATTATTATTATTATTATTATTCCTCCCAAACAACTGCATTTTTCAACCCCTTCCCATGCTCTAAAACGCCTGAAATTTTGCACACTCATCAGGTCTGGTGAAAAATTTGATATTTTGTGGTCGTTGTAAATGGGGGGGGCCAAATGGCTCCGCAGCGCCCCCTTGAAATTTTCAAAACCCCCCTCCCATTGGGCTTAGTTTGTCATAGGTGCATGAAAATTGGTACACATGTTGATCATACCGAGACACACCAAAAAGTCTCTTGACACCATGACCTCAACCCAACAGGAAGTCCGCCATTGTGGTCGGAAGTTGGCGATTTTGGCGAAATACACCATTGGTATGCGGACGAACTCGTGCTAGGGATTTCACCTGATCCACTTCATACTTGGTGGACCTCATCTCAAGACCATGATGATCAAAAGTTATCAAAGGCTTTTCTCTAAGTTAAAGGGCGTGGCCTCTGTGGCCCGCCAAAGTTTGGTGGCGTTTGGTGAATTTGCCATGACATTTTGAATGGCTCTCACGTCCACATACTTTATCCAAACATCTTCAAACTTCATGAGCTTGATCAGGGCTCTGCCCTGAACGCCTCCATATGTCAAACTCCCGCCTTACTCGTGGCGTCCCCTGCTGGTAACAGGAAATGACCTATTTTTACTCTGAAGTGTACTGCTCCTTAATAGTTGACACCATCGGCTTGTTTTCTGCTCTACAACCTTCCCAACTACTTGGTGAAGCTACATTATAAAGGCCGTGAAGCTGGGTGCAATGGCATCTGTGTGGCGGCGCGGCAACTGACGATCCCTCGCCGTGAAATTACGTTTGGATTTGTAATGACCTTAACCACCTCCTATGATCCTAAAAATTCATACACACGTTCTTGGGGGCTGGTCCTAGACTCTGATGGGGTTTTTGTAATTGGGCGGGGCAAAATGGCTCAACGGCGCCCCCTTGAAGATTTAAAATACCCCTCTCCATATGGGTTTTTTTGGAGTACGAAGATGAAAATCGGTACACATAAAGAACACTTCCTGACGCACAAAAAAGTCTCTTGACACCATGACCTCAACCTAGCAGGAAGTCGGCCATTTTGTTTTTGGCGGCAAAATTTCAGTGCTTTCCACCATTGGTATGCGGACGAACTCGTGCTAGGGATTTCACCCGATCAACTTCATATCTGGTGGACCTCACCTCAAGACCATGATGATCAAAAGTTATCAAAGGCTTTTCTCTAAGTTAAAGGGCGTGGCCTCTGTGGCTCGCCAAAGTTCGGTGGCGTTTGGTGAATTTGCCATGACATTTTGAATGGCTCTCACGTCCACATACTTTATCCAAACATCTTCAAACTTCATGAGCATGATGAGGGCTCTGCCCTGAACGGCTCCATATGTCAAACTCCCGCCTTACTCGTGGCGCCCCCTGCTGGTAACAGGAAATAACGTGTTTGTACTATGACGTGTACTGGGGAGAAGAGGAGAGGACATAGGGGGACTCTGGTACTCTTGGCTGCGCCGGCTGCGACTCCCGCGGGTCGCAAGGGGTGCGAGGGCCCGTCATCGCTGCTTGCAGCTTTAATTATTATTATTATTATTATTCCTCCCAAACAACTGCATTTTTCAACCCCTTCCCATGCTCTAAAACGCCTGAAATTTTGCACACTCATCAGGTCTGGTGAAAAATTTGATATTTTGTGGTCGTTGTAAATGGGGGGGGCAAAATGGCTCCGCAGCGCCCCCTTGAAATTTTCAAAACCCCCCTCCCATTGGGCTTAGTTTGTCATAGGTGCATGAAAATTGGTACACATGTTGATCATACCGAGACACACCAAAAAGTCTCTTGACACCATGACCTCAACCCAACAGGAAGTCCGCCATTGTGGTCGGAAGTTGGCGATTTTGGCGAATTATACCATTGGTATGCGGACGAACTCGTGCTAGGGATTTCACCTGATCCACTTCATATTTGGTGGACCTCACCTCAAGACCATGATGATCAAAAGTTATTCAAGGCTTTTCTCTAAGTTAAAGGGCGTGGCCTCTGTGGCCCGCCAAAGTTTGGTGGCGTTTGGTGAATTTGCCATGACATTTTGAATGGCTCTCACGTCCACATACTTTATCCAAACATCTTCAAACTTTATGAGCATGATCAGGGCTCTGCCCTGAACGCCTCCATATGTCAAACTCCTGCCTTACTCGTGGCGTCCCCTGCTGGTAACAGGAAATGACCTATTTTTACTCTGAAGTGTACTGCTCCTTAATAGTTGACACCCTCGGCTTTGTTTCTGCTCTACAACCTTCCCAACTACTTGGTGAAGTTACATTATAAAGGCCGTGAAGCTGGGTGCAATGGCATCTGTGTGGCGGCGTGGCAACTGACGATCCCTCGCCGTGAAATTACGTTTGGATTTGTAATGACCTTAACCACCTCCTATGATCCTAAAAATTCATACACACGTTCTTGGGGGCTGGTCCTAGACTCTGATGGGGTTTTTGTAATTGGGCGGGGCAAAATGGCTCAACGGCGCCCCCTTGAAGATTTAAAATACCCTTCTCCATATGGGTTTTTTTGGAATACAAAGATGAAAATCAGTACACAAAAAGAACACTTCGGGACGCACAAAAAAGTCTCTTGACACCATGACCTCAACCCAGCAGGAAGTCAGCCATTTTGTTTTTGGCGGCCAAATTTGAGTGCTTTCCACCATTGGTATGCGGATGAACTCGTGCCAGGGTTTTCACCCGATCAACTTCATATCTGGTGGACCTCACCTCAAGACCATGATGATCAAAAGTTATAACAGAGTTTTCTCTAAGTTAAAGGGCGTGGCCTCTGTGGCTCGCCAAAGTTCGATGGCATTTGGTGAATTTGCCATGACATTTTGAATGGCTCTCACATCCACATACTTTATCCAAACATCTTCAAACTTCATGAGCATGATGAGGGCTCTGCCCTGAACGGCTCCATATGTCAAACCCCCGCCTTACTCGTGGCGCCCCCTGCTGGTAACAGGAAATAACGTGTTTGTACTATGACGTGTACTGGGGAGAAGAGGAGAGGACATAGGAGGACTCTGGTACTCTTGGCTACGCCGGCTGCGACTCCCGCGGGTCGCAAGGGGTGCGAGGGCCCGTCATCGCTGCTTGCAGCTTTAATTATTATTATTATTATTATTATTATTCCTCCCAAACAACTGCATTTTTCAACCCCTTCCCATGCTCTAAAACGCCTGAAATTTTGCACACTCATCAGGTCTGGTGAAAAATTTGATATTTTGTGGTCGTTGTAAATGGGGGGGGCCAAATGGCTCCGCAGCGCCCCCTTGAAATTTTCAAAACCCCCCTCCCATTGGGCTTAGTTTGTCATAGGTGCATGAAAATTGGTACACATGTTGATCATACCGAGACACACCAAAAAGTCTCTTGACACCATGACCTCAACCCAACAGGAAGTCCGCCATTGTGGTCGGAAGTTGGCGATTTTGGCGAATTACACCATTGGTATGCGGACGAACTCGTGCTAGGGATTTCACCTGATCCACTTCATATTTGGTGGACCTCACCTCAAGACCATGATGATCAAAAGTTATTCAAGGCTTTTCTCTAAGTTAAAGGGCGTGGCCTCTGTGGCCCGCCAAACTTTGATGGCGTTTGGTGAATTTTCCATGACATTTTGAATTGCTCTCACGTCCACATACTTTATCCAAACATCTTCAAACTTCATGAGCTTGATCAGGGCTCTGCCCTGAACGCCTCCATATGTCAAACTCCCGCCTTACTCGTGGCGTCCCCTGCTGGTAACAGGAAATGACCTATTCTTACTCTGAAGTGTACTGCTCCTTAATAGTTGACACCATCGGCTTGGTTTCTGCTCTACAACCTTCCCAACTACTTGGTGAAGCTACATTATAAAGGCCGTGAAGCTGGGTGCAATGGCATCTGTATGGCGGCGCGGCAACTGACGATCCCTCGCCGTGAAATTACGTTTGGATTTGTAATGACCTTAACCACCTCCTATGATCCTAAAAATTCATACACACGTTCTTGGGGGCTGGTCCTAGACTCTGATGGGGTTTTTGTAATTGGGCGGGGCAAAATGGCTCAACGGCGCCCCCTTGAAGATTTAAAATACCCCTCACCATATGGGTTTTTTTGGAATACAAAGATGAAAATCGGTACACATAAAGAACACTTCGGAACGCACAAAAAAGTCTCTTGACACCATGACCTCAACCCAGCAGGAAGTCAGCCATTTTGTTTTTGGCGGCCAAATTTGAGTGCTTTCCACCATTGGTATGCGGATGAACTCGTGCTAGGGATTTCACCCGATCAACTTCATATCTGGTGGACCTCACCTCAAGACCATGATGATCAAAAGTTATAACAGACTTTTCTCTAAGTTAAAGGGCGTGGCCTCTGTGGCTCGCCAAAGTTCGGTGGCGTTTGGTGAATTTGCCATGACATTTTGAATGGCTCTCACGTCCACATACTTTATCCAAACATCTTCAAACTTTATGAGCATGATGAGGGCTCTGCCCTGAACGGCTCCATATGTCAAACTCCCGCCTTACTCGTGGCGCCCCCTGCTGGTAACAGGAAATAACCTGTTTGTACTATGACGTGTACTGGGGAGAAGAGGAGAGGACATAGGATGACTCTGGTACTTGGCTGCGCTGGCTGCGACTCCCGCGGGTCGCAAGGGGTGCGAGGGCCCGTCATCGCTGCTTGCAGCTTTAATTAGGGCCCGAGCACCGAGTGGTGCGAAGGCCCTATTGTAATTCTAATGTTTATTATTAGGGCCCGAGCACCGAGTGGTGCGAAGGCCCTATTGTAATTCTAATGTTTATTATTAGGGCCCGAGCACCGAGTGGTGCGAAGGCCCTATTGTAATTCTAATGTTTATTATTATTATTATTATTATTATTTGTCCTCCCAAACAACTGCATTTTTCAACCCCTTCCCATGCTCTAAAACGCCTGAAATTTTGCACAGTCATCAGGTCTGGTGAAAAATTTGATATTTTGTGGTCGTTGTAAATGGGGGGGGCAAAATGGCTCCGCAGCGCCCCCTTGAAATTTTCAAAACCCCCCTCCCATTGGGCTTAGTTTGTCATAGGTGCATGAAAATTGGTACACATGTTGATTATACCGAGACACACCAAAAAGCCTCTTGACACCATGACCTCAACCCAACAGGAAGTCCGCCATTGTGGTCGGAAGTTGGCGATTTTGGCGAATTACACCATTGGTATGCGGACGAACTCGTGCTAGGGATTTCATCCGATCCACTTCATATTTGGTGGACCTCACCTCAAGACCATGATGATCAAAAGTTATCACAGAGTTTTCTCTAAGTTAAAGGGCGTGGCCTCTGTGGCCCGCCAAAGTTCGGTGGCGTTTGGTGAATTTGCCATGACATTTTGAATGGCTCTCACGTCCACATACTTTATCCAAACATCTTCAAACTTTATGAGCATGATGAGGGCTCTGCCCTGAATGGCTCCATATGTCTAACTCCCGCCTTACTCGTGGCGTCCCCTGCTGGTAACAGGAAATGACCTATTTTTACTCTGAAGTGTACTGCTCCTTAATACTTGACACCATCGGCTTGGTTTCTGCTCTACAACCTTCCCAACTACTTGGTGAAGCTACATTATAAAGGCCGTGAAGCTGGGTGCAATGGCATCTGTGTGGCGGCGCGGCAACTGACGATCCCTCGCCGTGAAATTACGTTTGGATTTGTAATGACCTTAACCACCTCCTATGATCCTAAAAATTCATACACACGTTCTTGGGGGCTGGTCCTAGACTCTAATGGGGTTTTTGTAATTGGGCGGGGCAAAATGGCTCAACGGCGCCCCCCTGAAGATTTAAAATACCCCTCTCCATATGGGTTTTTTTGGAATACGAAGATGAAAATCAGTACACATAAAGAACACTTCGGGACGCACAAAAAAGTCTCTTGACACCATGACCTCAACCCAGCAGGAAGTCAGCCATTTTGTTTTTGGCGGCCAAATTTGAGCGCTTTCCAGCATTGGTATGCGGATGAACTCGTGCTAGGGATTTCACCCGATCAACTTCATATCTGGTGGACCTCACCTCAAGACTATGATGATCAAAAGTTATAACAGACTTTTCTCTAAGTTAAAGGGTGTGGCCTCTGTGGCTCGCCAAAGTTCGGTGGCGTTTAATGAATTTGCCATGACATTTTGAATGGCTCTCACGTCCACATACTTTATCCAAACATCTTCAAACTTTATGAGCATGATGAGGGCTCTGCCTTGAATGGCTCCATATGTCTAACTCACGCCTTACTCGTGGCGCCCCCTGCTGGTAACAGGAAATAACCTGTTTGTACTATGACGTGTACTGGGTAGAAGAGGAGAGGACATAGGGGGATTCTGGTACTTGGCTGCGCCGGCTGCGACTCCGGCGGGTCGCAAGGGGTGCGAGGGCCCGTCATCGCTGCTTGCAGCTTTAATTATTATTATTATTATTTGTCCTCCCAAACAACTGCATTTTTCAACCCCTTCCCATGCTCTAAAACGCCTGAAATTTTGCACACTCATCAGGTCTGGTGAAAAATTTGATATTTTGTGGTCGTTGTAAATGGGGGGGGCAAAATGGCTCCGCAGCGCCCCCTTGAAATTTTCAAAACCCCCCTCCCATTGGGCTTAGTTTGTCATAGGTGCATGAAAATTGGTACACATGTTGATCATACCGAGACACACCAAAAAGTCTCTTGACACCATGACCTCAACCCAACAGGAAGTCCGCCATTGTGGTGGGAAGTTGGCCATTTTGGCGAATTACACCATTGGTATGCGGACGAACTCGTGCTAGGGATTTCACCCGATCCACTTCATATTTGGTGGACCTCACCTCAAGACCATGATGATCAAAAGTTATCACAGAGTTTTCTCTAAGTTAAAGGGCGTGGCCTCTGTGGCCCGCCAAAGTTTGGTGGCGTTTGGTGAATTTGCCATGAAATTTTGAATGGCTCTCACGTCCACATACTTTATCCAAACATCTTCAAACTTTATGAGCATGATCAGGGCTCTGCCCTGAACGCCTCCATATGTCAAACTCCCGCCTTGCTCGTGGCGTCCCCTGCTGGTAACAGGAAATGACCTATTTTTACTCTGAAGTGTACTGCTCCTTAATAGTTGACACCATCGGCTTGGTTTCTGCTCTACAACCTTCCCAACTACTTGGTGAAGCTACATTATAAAGGCCGTGAAGCTGGGTGCAATGGCATCTGTGTGGCGGCGCGGCAACTGACGATCCCTCGCCGTGAAATTACGTTTGGATTTGTAATGACCTTAACCACCTCCTATGATCCTAAAAATTCATACACACGTTCTTGGGGGCTGGTCCTAGACTCTGATGGGGTTTTTGTAATTGGGCGGGGCAAAATGGCTCAACGGCGCCCCCTTGAAGATTTAAAATACCCCTCTCCATATGGGTTTTTTTGGAATACAAAGATGAAAATCAGTAC
Organism: Toxotes jaculatrix; assembly: GCF_017976425.1. Lineage (NCBI taxonomy): Eukaryota > Metazoa > Chordata > Actinopteri > Toxotidae > Toxotes > Toxotes jaculatrix. The sequence goes on along the minus strand of NC_054402.1, from coordinate 29,379,761 downwards.
ACATAAAGAACACTTCGGGACGCACAAAAAAGTCTCTTGACACCATGACCTCAACCCAGCAGGAAGTCAGCCATTTTATTTTTGGCGGCCAAATTTGAGTGCTTTCCACCATTGGTATGCGGATGAACTCGTGCTAGGGATTTCACCCGATCAACTTCATATCTGGTGGACCTCACCTCAAGACCATGATGATCAAAAGTTATAACAGACTTTTCTCTAAGTTAAAGGGCGTGGCCTCTGTGGCTCGCCAAAGTTCGGTGGCGTTTGGTGAATTTGCCATGACATTTTGAATGGCTCTCACGTCCACATACTTTATCCAAACATCTTCAAACTTTATGAGCATGATGAGGGCTCTGCCCTGAACGGCTCCATATGTCAAACTCCCGCCTTACTCGTGGCGCCCCCTGCTGGTAACAGGAAATAACCTGTTTGTACTATGACGTGTACTGGGGAGAAGAGGAGAGGACATAGGATGACTCTGGTACTCTTGGCTGCGCTGGCTGCGACTCCCGTGGGTCGCAAGGGGTGCGAGGGCCCGTCATCGCTGCTTGCAGCTTTAATTATTATTATTATTTGTCCTCCTAAACAACTGCATTTTTCAACCCCTTCCCATGCTCTAAAACGCCTGAAATTTTGCACACTCATCAGGTCTGGTGAAAAATTTGATATTTTGTGGTCGTTGTAAATGGGGGGGGCAAAATGGCTCCGCAGCGCCCCCTTGAAATTTTCAAAACCCCCCTCCCATTGGGCTTAGTTTGTCATAGGTGCATGAAAATTGGTACACATGTTGATCATACCGAGACACACCAAAAAGTCTCTTGACACCATGACCTCAACCCAACAGGAAGTCCGCCATTGTGGTCGGAAGTTGGCGATTTTGGCAAATTACACCATTGGTATGCGGACGAACTCGTGCTAGGGATTTCACCTGATCCACTTCATATTTGGTGGACCTCACCTCAAGACCATGATGATCAAAAGTTATAACAGAGTTTTCTCTAAGTTAAAGGGCGTGGCCTCTGTGGCCCGCCAAAGTTTGGTGGCGTTTGGTGAATTTGCCATGACATTTTGAATGGCTCTCATGTCCACATACTTTATCCAAACATCTTCAAACTTTATGAGCATGATCAGGGCTCTGCCCTGAATGCCTCCATATGTCAAACTCCCGCCTTACTCGTGGCGTCCCCTGCTGGTAACAGGAAATGACCTATTTTTACTCTGAAGTGTACTGCTCCTTAATAGTTGACACCATCGGCTTGGTTTCTGCTGTACAGCCTTCCCAACTACTTGGTGAAGCTACATTATAAAGGCCGTGAAGCTGGGTGCAATGGCATCTGTGTGGCGGCGCGGCAACTGACGATCCCTCGCCGTGAAATTACGTTTGGATTTGTAATGACCTTAACGACCTCCTATGATCCTAAAAATTCATACACACGTTCTTGGGGGCTGGTCCTAGACTCTGATGGGGTTTTTGTAATTGGGCGGGGCAAAATGGCTCAACGGCGCCCCCTTGAAGATTTAAAATACCCCTCTCCATATGGGTTTTTTTGGAATACGAAGATGAAAATCGGTACACATAAAGAACACTTCGGGACGCACAAAAAAGTCTCTTGACACCATGACCTCAACCCAGCAGGAAGTCAGCCATTTTGTTTTTGGCGGCCAAATTTGAGTGCTTTCCACCATTGGTATGCGGATGAACTCGTGCTAGGGATTTCACCCGATCAACTTCATATCTGGAGGACCTCACCTCAAGACCATGATGATCAAAAGTTATAACAGACTTTTCTCTAAGTTAAAGGGCGTGGCCTCTGTGGCTCGCCAAAGTTCAATGGCGTTTGGTGAATTTGCCATGACATTTTGAATGGCTCTCACATCCACATACTTTATCCAAACATCTTCAAACGTCATGAGCATGATGAGGGCTCTGCCCTGAACGCCTCCATATGTCAAACTCCCGCCTTACTCGTGGCGCCCCCTGCTGGTAACAGGAAATAACCTGTTTGTACTATGACGTGTACTGGGGAGAAGAGGAGAGGACATAGGAGGACTCTGGTACTCTTGGCTGCGCCGGCTGCGACTCCCGCGGGTCGCAAGGGGTGCGAGGGCCCGTCATCGCTGCTTGCAGCTTTAATTATTATTATTATTCCTCCCAAACAACAGCATTTTTCAACCCCTTCCCATGCTCTAAAACGCCTGAAATTTTGCACAGTCATCAGGTCTGGTGAAAAATTTCATATTTTGTGGTCGTTGTAAATGGGGGGGGCCAAATGGCTCCGCAGCGCCCCCTTGAAATTTTCAAAACCCCCCTCCCATTGGGCTTAGTTTGTCATAGGTGCATGAAAATTGGTACACATGTTGATCATACCGAGACACACCAAAAAGTCTCTTGACACCATGACCTCAACCCAACAGGAAGTCCGCCATTGTGGTCGGAAGTTGGCGATTTTGGCGAATTACACCATTGGTATGCGGACGAACTCGTGCTAGGGATTTCACCTGATCCACTTCATATTTGGTGGACCTCACCTCAAGACCATGATGATCAAAAGTTATTAAAGGCTTTTCTCTAAGTTAAAGGGCGTGGCCTCTGTGGCCCGCCAAAGTCTTATGGCGTTTGGTGAATTTTCCATGACATTTTGAATGGCTCTCACGTCCACATACTTTATCCAAACATCTTCAAACTTCATGAGCTTAATCAGGGCTCTGCCCTGAACGCCTCCATATGTCAAACTCCCGCCTTACTCGTGGCGTCCCCTGCTGGTAACAGGAAATGACCTATTTTTACTCTGAAGTGTACTGCTCCTTAATAGTTGACACCATCGGCTTCGTTTCTGCTCTACAACCTTCCCAACTACTTGGTGAAGCTACATTATAAAGGCCGTGAAGCTGGGTGCAATGGCATCTGTGTGGCGGCGCGGCAACTGACGATCCCTCGCCCTGAAATTACGTTTGGATTTGTAATGACCTTAACCACCTCCTATGATCATAAAAATTCATACACACGTTCTTGGGGGCTGGTCCTAGACTCTGATGGGGTTTTTGTAATTGGGCGGGGCAAAGTGGCTCAACTGCGCCCCCTTGAAAATTTAAAATACCCCTCTCCATATGGGTTTTTTTGGAGTATGAAGATGAAAATCGGTACACATAAAGAACACTTCCAGACGCACAAAAAAGTCTCTTGACACCATGACCTCAACCCAGCAGGAAGTCGTCCATTTTGTTTTTGGCGGCCAAATTTCACTGCTTTCCACCACTGGTATGCGGATGAACTCGTGCTAGGGATTTCACCCGATCAACTTCATATCTGGTGGACCTCACCTCAAGACCATGATGATCAAAAGTTATAAGAGACTTTTCTCTAAGTTAAAGGGCGTGGCCTCTGTGGCTCGCCAAAGTTCGGTGGCGTTTGGTGAATTTGCCATGACATTTTGAATGGCTCTCACATCCACATACTTTATCCAAACATCGTCAAACTTCATGAGCATGATGAGGGCTCTGCCCTGAACGGCTCCATATGTCAAACTCCCGCCTTACTCGTGGCGCCCCCTGCTGGTAACAGGAAATAACCTGTTTGTACTATGACGTGTACTGGGGAGAAGAGGAGAGGACATAGGAGGACTCTGGTACTCTTGGCTGCGCCGGCTGCGACTCCCGCGGGTCGCAAGGGGTGCGAGGGCCCGTCATCGCTGCTTGCAGCTTTAATTAGGGCCCGAGCACCGAGTGGTGCGAAGGCCCTATTGTTTTTCTAATGTTTATTAGGGCCCGAGCACCGAGTGGTGCGAAGGCCCTATTGTTTTTCTAATGTTTATTATTAGGGCCCGAGCACCGAGTGGTGCGAAGGCCCTATTGTAATTCTAATGTTTATTATTATTATTATTATTATTATTATTATTATTAGGGCCCAAGCACCGAGTGGTGCGAAGGCCCTATTGTAATTCTAATGTTTATTATTAGGGCCCGAGCACCGAGTGGTGCGAAGGCCCTATTGTTTTTCTAATGTTTATTATTATTATTATTATTATTATTATTATTATTAGGGCCCGAGCACCGAGTGGTGCGAAGGCCCTATTGTAATTCTAATGTTTATTAGGGCCCGAGCACCGAGTGGTGCGAAGGCCCTATTGTAATTCTAATGTTTATTATTATTAGGGCCCGAGCACCGAGTGGTGCGAAGGCCCTATTGTAATTCTAATGTTTATTATTATTATTATTATTATTATTATTCCTCCCAAACAACTGCATTTTTCAACCCCTTCCCATGCTCTAAAACGCCTGAAATTTTGCACAGTCATCAGGTCTGGTGAAAAATTTGATATTTTGTGGTCGTTGTAAATGGGGGGGGCAAAACGGCTCCGCAGCGCCCCCTTGAAATTTTCAAAACCCCCCTCCCATTGGGCTTAGTTTGTCATAGGTGCATGAAGATTGGTACACATGTTGATCATACCGAGACACACCAAAAAGTCTCTTGACACCATGACCTCAACCCAACAGGAAGTCCGCCATTGTGGTCGGAAGTTGGCCATTTTGGCGAATTACACCATTGGTATGCGGACGAACTCGTGCTAGGGATTTCACCCGATCCACTTCATATTTGGTGGACCTCACCTCAAGACCATGATGATCAAAAGTTATCACAGAGTTTTCTCTAAGTTAAAGGGCGTGGCCTCTGTGGCCCGCCAAAGTTTGGTGGCGTTTGGTGAATTTGCCATGACATTTTGAATGGCTCTCACGTCCACATACTTTATCCAAACATCTTCAAACTTTATGAGCATGATCAGGGCTCTGCCCTGAACGCCTCCATATGTCAAACTCCCGCCTTACTCGTGGCGTCCCCTGCTGGTAACAGGAAATGACCTATTTTTACTCTGAAGTGTACTGCTCCTTAATAGTTGACACCATCGGCTTGGTTTCTGCTCTACAACCTTCCCAACTACTTGGTGAAGCTACATTATAAAGGCCGTGAAGCTGGGTGCAATGGCATCTGTGTGGCGGCGCGGCAACTGACGATCCCTCGCCGTGAAATTACGTTTGGATTTGTAATGACCTTAACCACCTCCTATGATCATAAAAATTCATACACACGTTCTTGGGGGCTGGTCCTAGACTCTGATGGGGTTTTTGTAATTGGGCGGGGCAAAATGGCTCAACGGCGCCCCCTTGAAGATTTAAAATACCCCTCTCCATATGGGTTTTTTTGGAATACAAAGATGAAAATCAGTACACATAAAGAACACTTCGGGACGCACAAAAAAGTCTCTTGACACCATGACCTCAACCCAGCAGGAAGTCAGCCATTTTATTTTTGGCGGCCAAATTTGAGTGCTTTCCACCATTGGTATGCGGATGAACTCGTGCTAGGGATTTCACCCGATCAACTTCATATCTGGTGGACCTCACCTCAAGACTATGATGATCAAAAGTTATAACAGACTTTTCTCTAAGTTAAAGGGCGTGGCCTCTGTGGCTCGCCAAAGTTCGGTGGCGTTTGGTGAATCTGCCATGACATTTTGAATGGCTCTCACGTCCACATACTTTATCCAAACATCTTCAAACTTTATGAGCATGATGAGGGCTCTGCCCTGAACAGCTCCATATGTCAAACTCCCGCCTTACTCGTGGCGCCCCCTGCTGGTAACAGGAAATAACCTGTTTGTACTATGACGTGTACTGGGGAGAAGAGGAGAGGACATAGGAGGACTCTGGTACTCTTGGCTGCGCCGGCTGCGACTCCCGCGGGTCGCAAGGGGTGCGAGGGCCCGTCATCGCTGCTTGCAGCTTTAATTATTATTATTATTATTTGTCCTCCCAAACAACTGCATTTTTCAACCCCTTCCCATGCTCTAAAACGCCTGAAATTTTGCACACTCATCAGGTCTGGTGAAAAATTTGATATTTTGTGGTCGTTGTAAATGGGGGGGGCAAAATGGCTCTGCAGCGCCCCCTTGAAATTTTCAAAACCCCCCTCCCATTGGGCTTAGTTTGTCATAGGTGCATGAAAATTGGTACACATGTTGATCATACCGAGACACACCAAAAAGTCTCTTGACACCATGACCTCAACCCAACAGGAAGTCCGCCATTGTGGTCGGAAGTTGGCGATTTTGGCGAATTACACCATTGGTATGCGGACGAACTCGTGCTAGGGATTTCACCCGATCCACTTCATATTTGGTGGACCTCACCTCAAGACCATGATGATCAAAAGTTATCACAGAGTTTTCTCTAAGTTAAAGGGCGTGGCCTCTGTGGCCCGCCAAAGTTTGGTGGCGTTTGGTGAATTTGCCATGACATTTTGAATGGCTCTCACGTCCACATACTTTATCCAAACATCTTCAAACTTTATGAGCATGATGAGGGCTCTGCCCTGAACGCCTCCATATGTCAAACTCCCGCCTTACTCGTGGCGTCCCCTGCTGGTAACAGGAAATGACCTATTTTTACTCTGAAGTGTACTGCTCCTTAATAGTTGACACCATCGGCTTGGTTTCTGCTCTACAACCTTCCCAACTACTTGGTGAAGCTACATTATAAAGGCCGTGAAGCTGGGTGCAATGGCATCTGTGTGGCGGTGCGGCAACTGACGATCCCTCGCCGTGAAATTACGTTTGGATTTGTAATGCCCTTAACGACCTCCTATGATCATAAAAATTCATACACACGTTCTTGGGGGCTGGTCCTAGACTCTGATGGGGTTTTTGTAATTGGGCGGGGCAAAATGGCTCAACGGCGCCCCCTTGAACAATTAAAATACCCCTCTCCATATGGGTTTTTTTGGAATACGAAGATGAAAATCAGTACACATAAAGAACACTTCAGGACGCACAAAAAAGTCTCTTGACACCATGACCTCAACCCAGCAGGAAGTCAGCCATTTTGTTTTTGGCGGCCAAATTTGAGTGCTTTCCACCATTGGTATGCGGATGAACTCGTGCTAGGGATTTCACCCGATCAACTTCACATCTGGTGGACCTCACCTCAAGACCATGATGATCAAAAGTTATAACAGACTTTTCTCTAAGTTAAAGGGTGTGGCCTCTGTGGCTCGCCAAAGTTCGGTGGCGTTTGGTGAATTTGCCATGACATTTTGAATGGCTCTCACGTCCACACACTTTATCCAAACATCTTCAAACTTTATGAGCATGATGAGGGCTCTGCCCTGAACGGCTCCATATGTCAAACCCCCGCCTTACTCGTGGCGCCCCCTGCTGGTAACAGGAAATAACCTGTTTGTACTATGACGTGTACTGGGTAGAAGAGGAGAGGACATAGGGGGACTCTGGTACTCTTGGCTGCGCCGGCTGCGACTCCGGTGGGTCGCAAGAGGTGCGAGGGCCCGTCATCGCTGCTTGCAGCTTTAATTATTATTATTATTTGTCCTCCCAAACAACTGCATTTTTCAACCCCTTCCCATGCTCTAAAACGCCTGAAATTTTTCACACTCATCAGGTCTGGTGAAAAATTTGATATTTTGTGGTCGTTGTAAATGGGGGGGGCAAAATGGCTCCGCAGCGCCCCCTTGAAATTTTCAAAACCCCCCTCCCATTGGGCTTAGTTTGTCATAGGTGCATGAAAATTGGTACACATGTTGATCATACCGAGACACACCAAAAAGTCTCTTGACACCATGACCTCAACCCAACAGGAAGTCCGCCATTGTGGTCGGAAGTTGGCGATTTTGGCAAATTACACCATTGGTATGCGGACGAACTCGTGCTAGGGATTTCACCCGATCCACTTCATATTTGGTGGACCTCACCTCAAGACCATGATGATCAAAAGTTATCACAGAGTTTTCTCTAAGTTAAAGGGCGTGGCCTCTGTGGCCCGCCAAAGTTTGGTGGCGTTTGGTGAATTTGCCATGACATTTTGAATGGCTCTCACGTCCACATACTTTATCCAAACATCTTCAAACTTTATGAGCATGATCAGGGCTCTGCCCTGAACGCCTCCATATGTCAAACTCCCGCCTTACTCGTGGCGTCCCCTGCTGGTAACAGGAAATGACCTATTTTTACTCTGAAGTGTACTGCTCCTTAATAGTTGACACCCTCGGCTTTGTTTCTGCTCTACAACCTTCCCAACTACTTGGTGAAGTTACATTATAAAGGCCGTGAAGCTGGGTGCAATGGCATCTGTGTGGCGGCGCGGCAACTGACGATCCCTCGCCGTGAAATTACGTTTGGATTTGTAATGACCTTAACCACCTCCTATGATCCTAAAAATTCATACACACGTTCTTGGGGGCTGGTCCTAGACTCTGATGGGGTTTTTGTAATTGGGCGGGGCAAAATGGCTCAACGGCGCCCCCTTGAAGATTTAAAATACCCCTCTCCATATGGGTTTTTTTGGAATACAAAGATGAAAATCAGTACACAAAAAGAACACTTCGGGACGCACAAAAAAGTCTCTTGACACCATGACCTCAACCCAGCAGGAAGTCAGCCATTTTGTTTTTGGCGGCCAAATTTGAGTGCTTTCCACCATTGGTATGCGGATGAACTCGTGCTAGGGATTTCACCCGATCAACTTCATATCTGGTGGACCTCACCTCAAGACCATGATGATCAAAAGTTATAAGAGACTTTTCTCTAAGTTAAAGGGCATGGCCTCTGTGGCTCGCCAAAGTTCGGTGGCGTTTGGTGAATTTGCCATGACATTTTGAATGGCTCTCACGTCCACATACTTTATCCAAACATCTTCAAACTTTATGAGCATGATGAGGGCTCTGCCCTGAACGGCTCCATATGTCAAACTCCCGCCTTACTCGTGGCGCCCCCTGCTGGTAACAGGAAATAACCTGTTTGTACTATGACGTGTACTGGGGAGAAGAGGAGAGGACATAGGAGGACTCTGGTACTTGGCTGCGACTCCGGCGGGTCGCAAGGGGTGTGAGGGCCCGTCATCGCTGCTTGCAGCTTTAATTATTATTATTATTCCTCCCAAACAACTGCATTTTTCAACCCCTTCCCATGCTCTAAAACGCCTGAAATTTTGCACACTCATCAGGTCTGGTGAAAAATTTGATATTTTGTGGTCGTTGTAAATGGGGGGGGCAAAATGGCTCCGCAGCGCCCCCTTGAAATTTTCAAAACCCCCCTCCCATTGGGCTTAGTTTGTCATAGGTGCATGAAAATTGGTACACATGTTGATCATACCGAGACACACCAAAAAGTCTCTTGACACCATGACCTCAACCCAACAGGAAGTCCGCCATTGTGGTCGGAAGTTGGCCATTTTGGCGAATTACACCATTGGTATGCGGACGAACTCCTGCTAGGGATTTCACCCGATCCACTTCATATTTGGTGGACCTCACCTCAAGACCATGATGATCAAAAGTTATCACAGAGTTTTCTCTAAGTTAAAGGGCGTGGCCTCTGTGGCCCGCCAAAGTTTGCTGGCGTTTGGTGAATTTGCCATGACATTTTGAATGGCTCTCACGTCCACATACTTTATCCAAACATCTTCAAACTTTATGAGCATGATCAGGGCTCTGCCCTGAACGCCTCCATATGTCAAACTCCCGCCTTACTCGTGCCGTCCCCTGCTGGTAACAGGAAATGACCTATTTTTACTCTGAAGTGTACTGCTCCTTAGTAGTTGACACCATCGGCTTCGTTTCTGCTCTACAACCTTCCCAACTACTTGGTGAAGCTACATTATAAAGGCCGTAAAGCTGGGTGCAATGGCATCTGTGTGGCGGCGCGGCAACTGACGATCCCTCGCCGTGAAATTACGTTTGGATTTGTAATGACCTTAACAACCTCCTATGATCATAAAAATTCATACACACGTTCTTGGGGGCTGGTCCTAGACTCTGATGGGGTTTTTGTAATTGGGCGGGGAAAAGTGGCTCAACTGCGCCCCCTTGAAAATTTAAAATACCCCTCTCCATATGGTTTTTTTTGGAGTATGAAGATGAAAATCGGTACACATAAAGAACACTTCCAGACGCACAAAAAAGTCTCTTGACACCATGACCTCAACCCAGCAGGACGTCGGCCATTTTGTTTTTGGCGGCCAAATTTCAATGCTTTCCACCATTGGTATGCGGATGAACTCGTGCTAGGGATTTCACCCGATCAACTTCATATCTGGTGGACCTCACCTCAAGACCATGATGATCAAAAGTTATAACAGACTTTTCTCTAAGTTAAAGGGCGTGGCCTCTGTGGCTCGCCAAAGTTCGGTGGCGTTTGGTGAATTTGCCATGACATTTTGAATGGCTCTCACGGCCACATACTTTATCCAAACATCTTCAAACTTTATGAGCATGATGAGGGCTCTGCCCTGAACAGCTCCATATGTCAAACCCCCGCCTTACTCGTGGTGCCCCCTGCTGGTAACAGGAAATAACCTGTTTGTACTATGACGTGTACTGGGGAGAAGAGGAGAGGACATAGGGGGACTCTGGTACTTGGCTGCGCCGGCTGCGACTCCCGCGGGTCGCAAGGGGTGCGAGGGCCCGTCATCGCTGCTTGCAGCTTTAATTATTATTATTATTATTATTTGTCCTCCCAAACAACTGCATTTTTCAACCCCTTCCCATGCTCTAAAACGCCTGAAATTTTGCACAGTCATCAGGTCTGGTGAAAAATTTGATATTTAGGGCCCGAGCACCGAGTGGTGCGAAGGCCCTATTGTAATTCTAATGTTTATTATTAGGGCCCGAGCACCGAGTGGTGCGAAGGCCCTATTGTAATTCTAATGTTTATTATTATTATTATTAGGGCCCGAGCACCGAGTGGTGCGAAGGCCCTATTGTAATTCTAATGTTTATTATTATTAGGGCCCGAGCACCGAGTGGTGCGAAGGCCCTATTGTTTTTCTAATGTTTATTATTATTATTATTATTATTATTATTCCTCCCAAACAACTGCATTTTTCAACCCCTTCCCATGCTCTAAAACGCCTGAAATTTTGCACACTCATCAGGTCTGGTGAAAAATTTGATATTTTGTGGTCGTTGTAAATGGGGGGGGCCAAATGGCTCCGCAGCGCCCCCTTGAAATTTTCAAAACCCCCCTCCCATTGGGCTTAGTTTGTCATAGGTGCATGAAAATTGGTACACATGTTGATCATACCGAGACACACCAAAAAGTCTCTTGACACCATGACCTCAACCCAACAGGAAGTCCGCCATTGTGGTCGGAAGTTGGCGATTTTGGCGAAATACACCATTGGTATGCGGACGAACTCGTGCTAGGGATTTCACCTGATCCACTTCATACTTGGTGGACCTCATCTCAAGACCATGATGATCAAAAGTTATCAAAGGCTTTTCTCTAAGTTAAAGGGCGTGGCCTCTGTGGCCCGCCAAAGTTTGGTGGCGTTTGGTGAATTTGCCATGACATTTTGAATGGCTCTCACGTCCACATACTTTATCCAAACATCTTCAAACTTCATGAGCTTGATCAGGGCTCTGCCCTGAACGCCTCCATATGTCAAACTCCCGCCTTACTCGTGGCGTCCCCTGCTGGTAACAGGAAATGACCTATTTTTACTCTGAAGTGTACTGCTCCTTAATAGTTGACACCATCGGCTTGTTTTCTGCTCTACAACCTTCCCAACTACTTGGTGAAGCTACATTATAAAGGCCGTGAAGCTGGGTGCAATGGCATCTGTGTGGCGGCGCGGCAACTGACGATCCCTCGCCGTGAAATTACGTTTGGATTTGTAATGACCTTAACCACCTCCTATGATCCTAAAAATTCATACACACGTTCTTGGGGGCTGGTCCTAGACTCTGATGGGGTTTTTGTAATTGGGCGGGGCAAAATGGCTCAACGGCGCCCCCTTGAAGATTTAAAATACCCCTCTCCATATGGGTTTTTTTGGAGTACGAAGATGAAAATCGGTACACATAAAGAACACTTCCTGACGCACAAAAAAGTCTCTTGACACCATGACCTCAACCTAGCAGGAAGTCGGCCATTTTGTTTTTGGCGGCAAAATTTCAGTGCTTTCCACCATTGGTATGCGGACGAACTCGTGCTAGGGATTTCACCCGATCAACTTCATATCTGGTGGACCTCACCTCAAGACCATGATGATCAAAAGTTATCAAAGGCTTTTCTCTAAGTTAAAGGGCGTGGCCTCTGTGGCTCGCCAAAGTTCGGTGGCGTTTGGTGAATTTGCCATGACATTTTGAATGGCTCTCACGTCCACATACTTTATCCAAACATCTTCAAACTTCATGAGCATGATGAGGGCTCTGCCCTGAACGGCTCCATATGTCAAACTCCCGCCTTACTCGTGGCGCCCCCTGCTGGTAACAGGAAATAACGTGTTTGTACTATGACGTGTACTGGGGAGAAGAGGAGAGGACATAGGGGGACTCTGGTACTCTTGGCTGCGCCGGCTGCGACTCCCGCGGGTCGCAAGGGGTGCGAGGGCCCGTCATCGCTGCTTGCAGCTTTAATTATTATTATTATTATTTGTCCTCCCAAACAACTGCATTTTTCAACCCCTTCCCATGCTCTAAAACGCCTGAAATTTTGCACACTCATCAGGTCTGGTGAAAAATTTGATATTTTGTGGTCGTTGTAAATGGGGGAGGCAAAATGGCTCCGCAGCGCCCCCTTGAAATTTTCAAAACCCCCCTCCCATTGGGCTTAGTTTGTCATAGGTGCATGAAAATTGGTACACATGTTGATCATACCGAGACACACCAAAAAGTCTCTTGACACCATGACCTCAACCCAACAGGAAGTCCGCCATTGTGGTCGGAAGTTGGCCATTTTGGCGAATTACACCATTGGTATGCGGACGAACTCGTGCTAGGGATTTCACCCGATCCACTTCATATTTGGTGGACCTCACCTCAAGACCATGATGATCAAAAGTTATCACAGAGTTTTCTCTAAGTTAAAGGGCGTGGCCTCTGTGGCCCGCCAAAGTTTGGTGGCATTTGGTGAATTTGCCATGACATTTTGAATGGCTCTCACGTCCACATACTTTATCCAAAGATCTTCAAACTTTATGAGCATGATCAGGGCTCTGCCCTGAACGCCTCCATATGTCAAACTCCCGCCTTACTCGTGGCGTCCCCTGCTGGTAAGAGGAAATGACCTATTTTTACTCTGAAGTGTACTGCTCCTTAATAGTTGACACCATCGGCTTGGTTTCTGCTCTACAACCTTCCCAACTACTTGGTGAAGCTACATTATAAAGGCCGTGAAGCTGGGTGCAATGGCATCTGTGTGGCGGCGCGGCAACTGACGATCCCTCGCCGTGAAATTACGTTTGGATTTGTCATGACCTTAACCACCTCCTATGATCCTAAAAATTCATACACACGTTCTTGGGGGCTGGTCCTAGACTCTGATGGGGTTTTTGTAATTGGGCGGGGCAAAATGGCTCAACGGCGCCCCCTTGAAGATTTAAAATACCCCTCTCCATATGGGTTTTTTTGGAATACGAAGATGAAAATCAGTACACATAAAGAACACTTCGGGACGCACAAAAAAGTCTATTGACACCATGACCTCTACCCAGCAGGAAGTTAGCCATTTTGTTTTTGGCGGCCAAATTTGAGTGCTTTCCACCATTGGTATGCGGATGAACTCGTGCTAGGGATTTCACCCGATCAACTTCATATCTGGTGGACCTCACCTCAAGACCATGATGATCAAAAGTTATAACAGACTTTTCTCTAAGTTAAAGGGTGTGGCCTCTGTGGCTCGCCAAAGTTCGGTGGCGTTTGGTGAATTTGCCATGACATTTTGAATGGCTCTCACGTCCACATACTTTATCCAAACATCTTCAAACTTTATGAGCATGATGAGGGCTCTGCCCTGAACGGCTCCATATGTCAAACCCCCGCCTTACTCGTGGCGCCCCCTGCTGGTAACAGGAAATAACCTGTTTGTACTATGACGTGTACTGGGTAGAAGAGGAGAGGACATAGGGGGACTCTGGTACTCTTGGCTGCGCCGGCTGCGACTCCGGTGGGTCGCAAGGGGTGCGAGGGCCCGTCATCGCTGCTTGCAGCTTTAATAAACATTAGAATTACAATAGGGCCTTCGCACCACTCGGTGCTCGGGCCCTAATAATAATAATAATAATAAACATTAGAATTACAATAGGGCCTTCGCACCACTCGGTGCTCGGGCCCTAATAATAAACATTAGAATTACAATAGGGCCTTCGCACCACTCGGTGCTCGGGCCCTAATAATAAACATTAGAAAAACAATAGGGCCTTCGCACCACTCGGTGCTCGGGCCCTAATAATAAACATTACAAAAACAATAGGGCCTTCGCACCACTCGGTGCTCGGGCCCTAATAATAATAATAAACATTACAAAAACAATAGGGCCTTCGCACCACTCGGTGCTCGGGCCCTAATAATAATAATAATAATAAACATTAGAAAAACAATAGGGCCTTCGCACCACTCGGTGCTCGGGCCCTAATAATAATAATAATAATAATAATAATAATAATAAACATTAGAAAAACAATAGGGCCTTCGCACCACTCGGTGCTCAGGCCCTAATAAACATTAGAATTACAATAGGGCCTTCGCACCACTCGGTGCTCGGGCCCTAATAATAAACATTAGAAAAACAATAGGGCCTTCGCACCACTCGGTGCTCGGGCCCTAATAATAAACATTAGAAAAACAATAGGGACTTCGTACCACTCGGTGCTCGGGCCCTAATTATATTCCTTGGGAACTGCCACTGCCTCATAGCAAATAAGGCATACCGGCTTGTCTCCACTCAATACGAACATGTATTCACTTTCCCATTTCTGATTGAATTGCCTTCACTCTGCATCAACTTTGCTTTTCTTGTACATTTTGGGATTAGACAAGAAACCCGTTGAGGGAAAATAACTGCAGAGCCAACTGCGGTAGGTTGATGGCTGATATTAAGACATTACCACCTAGTGGTTAGACATCATTATTGCACAGGTAACAAAATTGAGATGCATTGTGGGACATGTAGTTTATAACCACTGTACTTATGTGAAGCGGCTTAAATTTGTATTTTAAGAATATCTGGCCCTGCATTACAGAGTCAGGTGACGTGAGAAGTGAGAAAAAAGACAAAGAAGGAGAGACAAAATTTTCTAGATACATGGAATCAGGAAACAGGCAAAGCCAGCTATTATAAAGTGTGGAAAGAGGTACTTACCAGAGGTTAGAGCCCAGACAGTATCCTGGGACAAACAGCAAGGCACTAAATAAATAACCTGTGCAGGGCACAAAGCCCCAATAGCCTTACTGGGTGTTCAACCTGAAAACAGCACTGTGTTGAAAAACGCAAGATGTGTTAGTAGGGGGCATGCTTCTAACAGTACCAGGTACCTGAATTTTACCAGGTGATGTGAAATTGAGTTGCAGTAAAATGTGAGCCAGGTTTAACCCTCAATTAGTAACCTTCACTCTCTACAAGGAACCGTCAACCTCAGCTCAGCAAGGACCGGCGAGTGACCATAAAACTTCTCCACTTCTGCATTGATTTAGAGTCTACAGATGCATGTTCCAGTATAGGTGGGATTTATGAAATGCTATATGAACAGCAGCAGCAGCATAGCTTTTAGATAGGGTTAGGGTTTGACCCAGACATGACAGCAAGGTAAATACAATTAAAAAAAAAAAAGATCGCTACAGCAAATTAATTATTGGATCTGTCAAACAAACTCTTGCACAAAACTAATCCTGGGGGAACAAGCCTTCGCCGCTACCGCCCCAAACCTCTGGAAGTTTCTTCCCCCACACATCAGCAACTCGGATTCATTACAGACCTTCAAATCTCAGCTCAAAATCCAACTGTTTAAACTGGCATTCCCTTGATTACCAACAGCCATTTTGTTTCATCACTACTGTTATTACTGCTATTGTTGTTACTGTGATTGGTATCATAATTATTGTTGTTTCCGTTGTTAAGCATCTTTGAGTGTCGGGAAAAGCGCTATACAAATCTGATGTATTATTATTATTATTATTGTTATTGTTATTCTTCTTCTTATTATTATTATTATTGTTGTTGTTGTTGTTGTTAGTATTATTGTTATTAGGGCCCGAGCACCGAGTGGTGCGAAGGCCCTATTGTTTTTCTAATGTTTATTATTATTATTATTATTATTATTATTCCTCCCAAACAACTGCATTTTTCAACCCCTTCCCATGCTCTAAAACGCCTGAAATTTTGCACACTCATCAGGTCTGGTGAAAAATTTGATATTTTGTGGTCGTTGTAAATGGGGGGGGCCAAATGGCTCCGCAGCGCCCCCTTGAAATTTTCAAAACCCCCCTCCCATTGGGCTTAGTTTGTCATAGGTGCATGAAAATTGGTACACATGTTGATCATACCGAGACACACCAAAAAGTCTCTTGACACCATGACCTCAACCCAACAGGAAGTCCGCCATTGTGGTCGGAAGTTGGCGATTTTGGCGAAATACACCATTGGTATGCGGACGAACTCGTGCTAGGGATTTCACCTGATCCACTTCATATTTGGTGGACCTCACCTCAAGACTATGATGATCAAAAGTTATCAAAGGCTTTTCTCTAAGTTAAAGGGCGTGGCCTCTGTGGCCCGCCAAAGTTTGGTGGCGTTTGGTGAATTTGCCATGACATTTTGAATGGCTCTCACGTCCACATACTTTATCCAAACATCTTCAAACTTCATGAGCTTGATCAGGGCTCTGCCCTGAACGCCTCCATATGTCAAACTCCCGCCTTACTCGTGGCGTCCCCTGCTGGTAACAGGAAATGACCTATTTTTACTCTGAAGTGTACTGCTCCTTAATAGTTGACACCATCGGCTTGGTTTCTGCTCTACAACCTTCCCAACTACTTGGTGAAGCTACATTATAAAGGCCGTGAAGCTGGGTGCAATGGCATCTGTGTGGCGGCGCGGCAACTGACGATCCCTCGCCGTGAAATTACGTTTGGATTTGTAATGACCTTAACCACCTCCTATGATCCTAAAAATTCATACACACGTTCTTGGGGGCTGGTCCTAGACTCTGATGGGGTTTTTGTAATTGGGCGGGGCAAAATGGCTCAACGGCGCCCCCTTGAAGATTTAAAATACCCCTCTCCATATGGGTTTTTTTGGAGTACGAAGATGAAAATCGGTACACATAAAGAACACTTCCTGACGCACAAAAAAGTCTCTTGACACCATGACCTCAACCTAGCAGGTAGTCGGCCATTTTGTTTTTGGCGGCCAAATTTCAGTGCTTTCCACCATTGGTATGCGGACGAACTCGTGCTAGGGATTTCACCCGATCAACTTCATATCTGGTGGACCTCACCTCAAGACCATGATGATCAAAAGTTATCAAAGGCTTTTCTCTAAGTTAAAGGGCGTGGCCTCTGTGGCTCGCCAAAGTTCGGTGGCGTTTGGTGAATTTGCCATGACATTTTGAATGGCTCTCACGTCCACATACTTTATCCAAACATCTTCAAACTTCATGAGCATGATGAGGGCTCTGCCCTGAACGGCTCCATATGTCAAACTCCCGCCTTACTCGTGGCGCCCCCTGCTGGTAACAGGAAATAACCTGTTTGTACTATGACGTGTACTGGGGAGAAGAGGAGAGGACATAGGAGGACTCTGGTACTCTTGGCTGCGCCGGCTGCGACTCCCGCGGGTCGCAAGGGGTGCGAGGGCCCGTCATCGCTGCTTGCAGCTTTAATTGTTATTATTATTTATTTATTATCATTATTATTAAAATAATCATTTAGACTTAAGAATAGTAACAGCAGAGTGCTTAGTTTCTAAATAGGAGGTTAATAGTACTCACCATACGTAGGCACACTTCACTGTGTGTTATTAAGGCATATCTGAAGGGAATTATGACAGTTATGTGGCTTTGACCACTCTGGAATGTGGTGTGTGGTGATTTTACCATCCAGACATTTCACAGAATGCTGCCATTCCCATGTATACCAGATCATACAACATTAACCACTCAATTCTAATTATCAGATATCATTTCTTGAGGACAACCAGATATTGCTGCATTGTAAATATCTGACCATGACAGAGCATTACAGACAACTATGAGATGTGATGGGACATAAATCCTTGAAATGCACTGTTCAAAAGTAATATATGTTGTAAAATCTACTGTAGAAGTGGATATACCACAACACAATAAATGATTAAAACTGTCTCAACATTTCTTGAAGTACAAAATTAACCTCTTAACAGTCCGGCCAAATTTGCCCAAAACGCCTGTCAAAAACATACCCAAATTAAATTCAAAGCTGTTCTTGAGCCCTTAGGAGTACATTCAAAAGTTTGGTCTCTTTGTGAAGGTAACACTCTAAAGTTTTTATTTCAGCAGTCCGATGTACTGTAATTGTAACTGGTATGGAGTAAGACAATATTAAACACAGAATAAAAAAAATTTTTTTTTCCTCCTTTGCACAGGTTTTTCAGTGGGTATGTCCAGGCGTTCTCAAGAGCTATCCAAAATGGGCACTTTGGATAGCTCTTGGGCACGCCAGGATAAAAAAAAGTATAACTGTTGAGTCCTTAAACATACAGACAGAAAGGTGACACTTAGAGGAATCATATTCCATATTCCACATTAATATTCATATTCATATTCACAAACAGTAGTACTGAAATAAAGTTATGGAAGAAAAAACACATTTAATGCTCATTATTCTGTCCTGGCTGACAGATAGCTAACAAACCCCCCTCTCCTCCATTCCTAGCTGTCCTATCTTCCTCCTTTTCCTCCTTTCACCCAGCCCGGCCATCGGCAGGAGGGTCCCCCATCTGAGCCAGGTTCTGCTCAAGGTTTCTTCCTGTTAAAAGGGAGTTTTCCTTGCCACTGTCGCCTTAAGTGCTTGCTCTGGGGTCAGGCTCTGGGTCAGGCTCTGGGTCTCTGTAAATCGCTTTGAGACAATTTTGATTGTGGAAGGCGCTATATAAATAAAATTGAATTGAATTGACGCAGTAGATTTTTCTTATTGCTTTACTGACTCTTGTAGGTCTTGTGTATGTCTTTTGTAAAACTGAAACACAAATAGATACACAACATGTTACAAAATTATTATTATTACATACTACAGTTCACATCAGAACACACAATGAGGCTAAACAATAAGGTAAATTAGCCATAATGGCCTAACTAGCTTCTTGCTAGCGCTTAGCTGAACGATTAGCATGTTTTCTTAAACTTAAAATAAACATCTCAAACACTACCTGTACTAAGACCCCAGTGCCACAAACAAACAAATAAACGAAATGCATCCACTCATACCGTCGGTTCCATTCCAAGGCAAGACAATTAACTTTGTGGTGGAGCACTCGAACATCGCTACACACACCAGAGTCCGGCAGAAAAACTGCAGCACGCAGAAAACGTCACTAGGTGGAGCTCAATCCCACACAACACAACACAACACAACATAACTTTATGAAACACTGACAAAGTCAGAACACTAATTATTCTATTGAAACTAAACGTGCATTATAAGAAATGAGTCAGAAAAAGTGCTATGGTCAGAAATCAACACCTTTATGTGAATGAAACACACAAACTACTCACAGCAAACTGTTTACATATTTACAATTTCACCTTCCTCAGTTTGGCCGCCTGGTTAGCTCAGTTGGTAGAACACAAGACTCAATCTCTCAGGGTCGTGGGTTTGAGCCCCACTCTGGATGGCACCACCTCCACCTCACCAGGTGGTGAGCCCACCATAGAATTTCGGTGTGGACTGGGCGGCAGTCGCCCCCGCAACCTGGGCCTGGACCCAGATAAGTGACAGATGATGATTTCATCATGTTATTTTCAGCATGCCATGCAGTAAAGTAAGAGACTTGACTCATTTAATCAACTGATGTTCAGACAGTTGACTGGTCAAACTGTGTGCTCTTGATTGCTGGGAACAAAAACCTGCAGCCACATGGCCCTTTGTGGAACAGTTTGGACACCTCTGAGATAGACACTCTCTCCTGTTTTTTAGTGATGTGTCGGTCGCGACCGAAATGGCTCTTCGAAGTGAACGACGGGAGCCGCAGCCGCTTTGTTTTTGTTTTTTCGTTCACGTGATTGGTCAACTACCTGACGTGAGGCGTGTCCGCACTGAGCCCACTGGGGGGAGCGGGGGGTTACAGACACAGGGAGACCTGAGAGAAACAGAGAGAGAACAGCCCCTAAAGAGACAACAGGCTGGGAAGGTGAATGAGTGATGATGAGTGACCGCAGGAAAATTAATTCATTTAACACGTAATTTTACATTATTTTGTTAATAAATTAATTTCAGCAACTAAAAAAATCGCGGAGGCCCTTGGGAGCCGAAAGAACTTTTTAGTGAGCCGAGCCATAACAAAATCACTACTGTTTTTATGCACGTATGCACGACTAGCTGACATCCAGTATATTTGTTTACGCACGGTCTTGTAGCCCCTCCTCCTTCTGCAACCCCAACATGTGACACATCCCCATGACAGGATTTTCATTGGCTACACGACCATTAGATCAGATTCAGTGTAAGATATGATAGGTGAAAACGACAAGCGTAAGAGTAGGGGTTGTACTTTCACATGATAGAGTTGCTCAGTGGTTATTTCTGGCTGTGGGGTGGGGGGGCATAGATCTTCCTGGATGGTCAAATGAGGTGTCAATCAAAAGCAGAGGGCAGGGACTACAAACCAAGCTCCATGGAATCAACTTTCAACGCAAAACTAAGGCGATAAAATGTAGAAACGAAGGAGAAATAGTGGGATGTGTTTTCGAGTCGGGATGATACGATTGCAACTTTTGATCATATATGCACCTAAAACATGTTTTTGATTGTATTTTTCCCCTGGACATGATTCCATTTTTGTTGTTGCCCTGCGTATTGAACCACAGGGTGACTAGTAAAAAAAATAAAAACAATGAGCGACGACAGTTATTACTTTGATGTTTTTTAGAAGATGGTTTAGTTGTACCTAAAGTTGTTGTTTTATATTGTAAAGGTTTATATCACTGAAAATATAGACTTTCAGCTTTCAAATGATGTGCTGCATGTGCACCACCTTAAATGTAGTAGTTATGTAGGTACAATAAAACACAGACATGTCCGAGAAATAGCATGACGGCCCGTCGGTGGGCCCTAAAAACTAGTGCTGCACGATTAATCTAATCGCATTCACATTCGCGATATCACGCTGTGCAATTACGTAACCGCATAAAAGACTGTGATTGGCGATTAAATGTAAACCAATGTGGAGTAACTGACGCCACATCCACACGCTGTGGGCAGCCGCAGGTGTGGTCACATGACTACCCGGCTTTCAGCAAACAGTAGTGACCGACATGGAAGCTGAGGAGGAACACGAGGGACAAGCTACAGAACCCCTCTAGTGACATGGTCAAAAAAAATGTTAAATTGTGGCCACAAAGTAGCTATTACGTGCGCACGAAATACTAATTCGTTCGAACGCAATACTAATTCGAGGCCACGTATTAGGTATAACGTGCGCACGAAATACTAATTTGTGGCCACGAAATAGGTATAATATGCGCGCGAAATACTAAGTAAAACTATTAGTATCATTCCTGGACAACTGGGTAAGCAAATCGAGCGCACCGTTTCAGCAACCTGCAATAATCTGTGTACGGGGCAGGTTGTAGTGACGGTGCGCTCGATTTGCTTACCCAGTTGACCAGGAATGATATTAATAGTATTAGGCGACCCTGAACAGCAAGACGTGCAGTGTAAAACCTGCAAAGCTAAAGTCGCTACGTCCCGAGGTAATACGACCAATCTCTATCAACATTTGAGACAACACAGAGAAAAATTCGACGAGCACATGCAAATAAAAGCTCAACCAAGTAACGTGAAAGATAAAACTGAAAACCGCCCGAAAGAACCACAACGTACAATCACGGATACATTTTGAAAATATTTATTTATTTTTTAATTTTTGATATTAAGTTATTTGGAACAAACAGTCTATAATCTTCAGGTTTTGTATTTTTTTGTGTCTCATTATTCTATGTGTTGTCCTTGATATTCAAGCAAGTGGACTCATGACACCATTTATAATATCGTAATCGCAATCGCAAATCGCAATATTGTCCACAATAATCGCAATCGCACATTTTCATCAAATCGTGCAGCACTACTAAAAACCCTAAAAAGTGTAAATCACTTTGGTAAGCTTTGGAAGATATAACTCAGGTTCAACCATAATTTAACTGCATTATATAGCTTGCATTTTCTTTAGTGTAAGTTAACTGAGTATGAATCTAACAGAATTTTTTCATCATATTGCACCAACATTGGTAGAGCCCATTGTGCAGGCATCAGAGTACATGTGATAAATCTGCAGCCTCTGATTTCACAAGGGTCAAGCCAGAGCACACTGCTATTATGTATTTATAACAGCCATATAAATTGCTTCTACATTAAAAAAAATAACATACTATCATCACTGCACCTAGTAGATAAAAACCCACACCATCTCCTGTTGGCTGCAGATTTGTGGTGATCTTTGTTCAGATTGTGCCACTCTACACCATCTGGACAACAATATGGTACAGCTGTTTCAAAGCATGAGACCAGTGATGTGATTGCTGAGAGTCCTTGTAATGGTGCTTAAAATGAGTGACTTCATGAAGTGCCAAGACAAATATAGTTATGACTGGGAGGCTGGAGACTGTAAATACTTCTGGCCTATCATTATCTTACATTTTCTGATTTGCATATTCAGTTTGTTGTAATAAAGCTCAGAGAGCGCACAGACACATCCACACACACAAGGAGTGACCAGTATGTTTTGAGCCAAGTATTCAAACTTAAAATCTGTTGTCAGCTGATGCTGATATCTGTCTACAAGATATTTTTGTCTTGGTAGTTGATGATTGCTGTGTTGTTTCTGTGACACCCCCATTGAAATGACATACTACACACTGAACCCCTACAAATCATAGTGTAGCTTGTGATCAGATCACAACTTGTGGTGATTGGTGTAACAACCAATATTTCTGTATGCAATCATGGTTTAATAACTGAAAGTAAAACGGGGACCATTCATGATCATACAATTATGGGATTATACAAATAAGATGGCGCCGCGGATGGCTGCCGCGGTGTGTCGTGCGCATTTTTTTGTCTTGTTTTGTTTGTTTACCCTGTGTTTTGTCACAGGAACAGTTTCTTTCCCTCTGCCGCCACCCTCATCAACACAGCTCCCCACCCCCTTCCCCCCCAAACAGCACAGACCCTCATTTCCCCAATAGAAGTAATAATGCCTTATACCCCTATAAGGCATTATTACCTCTGCACTACATTCACTTTGCAACATTGCACATTATATTATTATTATTTGTACAGACTTTCTTCCTCTTAGTACTTTCCTCTTTCTCTTATTTTAGTATCAAAACTTTCTTTTCTTGTTCAAACTTGCACCAACAACACCACGTCAAATTCCTTGTATGTGTAACATACCTGGCAATAAAGTTTTTTTCTGATTCTGATTCTGATCACTGGTCAATAAAGATGGGCTGTCTCTTCCTTCCTATTTGGTGGAGAGGGACATCACACCCACAAGTGAGATTAATTTGGTAAAGGCTTCTGGCCCAGAGTGGTAGTGGAAGTGGCAGTAGTGGAAGTTGTCAAACTTGATTAAAAAAGGAAAAAAAACAAAAATCCAACTTGCTTGCCTTTTTGCCTTATGACATTCCTTCCTGCCATTCATCAGCAGTTGTCACATTTTTGTTCCTAATGCCTCATGTCTGTCTAGTTAGGCCAATAACAGAAGTCAGACCACACCAATCAGGGAGTGTTCAGTTGATGATGTTTTATATGCTGCTTTTCCTTCTCCTCCTCTCCTCCAATACCAGCTCTGTCTTCCTGACTTTCCTCCTTTCACCCAGCCCGGTACCCCATATGGTCTTCCTGTTAAAAGGAAGTTTTTCCTTGCCACTGTCGCATTAATGCTTGCTCTGGGGTCAGGCTCTGGGTCTCTGTAAAGCACTTTGAGACAATTTTGATTGTGGAAGGCGCTATATACATAAAATTGAATTGATTTGCCCAGCTGCCTTTCTACACAGTCACACCATGCTAAATGTTAAAACTAGGTGCTGAGATGAGGTATGAAAAATAGCACATCTCTTTCTTACCAAACATTTATTCAAATACTAATTCTGGTGGATTGTTAGGAGAAATCTGACATCAGAAGTCAGGATTTTCCCAGCAAGTAAATTTCTTCAGCCAAGTTTAGAATAGGTAAATGTTTGAGTGACTTTTATAAAGTTTGCTTGAAATAATTTCTCAAGTTTCAAGTCAACTCATCCATGGTCATGCCAGATCACAGTGACAGAGGCATGACTTTTTTTTCTTTTTCCTATTCTCACTTAAAAATTATTGAGGCTACAGTGGGAATTCTTCATGATCCATTTCATAGGGATTTGGGTGCAATTTCAAGAAGCTCATAGATTCTCAGAATCCCATTATGCATCAGTTAAATTGGTGTTGGGAAGTTAAAATCTTATGTTGCTTCAGTATCTGGTCTGCACCTCTAAGTGCATGTGACTTTTTGTTTTACTGGTGCAGAGTATTAAGTATTGTGAACCCTTATGGCTATAAGAGAACAGGGCATCATGTGCTGATATTGAGTTAAGCTTTCTAGGTGGCTGAGCTATGGAGCAAGGACAGTAGATGAATCCATATCCATACTATTCAATTAGCAACATTTTATTTTTAAAAAACAAAAGCTACCTTTACTTTTTGTCTTGATAAAATAAACGTATCATACAGTCCCCACAATTAGGCGATTATATTTCAGAAGCTTATATCAATTACCATTTTACTATTTTCAGCAACTACAAAAACGAATAATAGAGAAATCATTATGAAGCTCAGGCCTGCTACTGTATCACTGTCCCTGCAGGTGGCTTGAGCCTGTTGAGTGTAACATCATGCAACTGCAATGATGGAAAGTAAATAAACAATGTCTCCATCTTTTACTGCCCTGTGGCATTCATCAAGCCAACCAGCATATCATTCACACTTATACTCATTTACTGCATTAGCTGACTATGTAGCTACTTTCATAACTCAAAATGCTTTTACACTATGAGCCACATTCACACAGCTCTTTTTCTATACATACAGCACCTCTGACACTCGCACACCACTGATACACTGGAGGCACTTTGTGGTTCCGTATCTTGACAAGGACATTTCGACATGCAGACTTGAGGAGCCAGGGATCAAATCAATCAATTATCTTTTCAATTAGTGGATGACCCATTACACTTCCTGATCCACCGAAAAACAGTCTCAAAACTCATAGCTCAAGTAACTCAAGTCATAACGACACCTGCATTCTCGCACTTTACAGATGAGGTCAAGAGAAAAGGGAGAGGGTATCTGAGTGTGTGTGTGTGTGTGTGTGTGTGATTGGGGTGAAATATGTCTCACAATTGCAAAGAAACATAGTATTTCCCACTTCGGTAACGCTTTAGAATAACGATCCCTTATAAGACATTTATAAGCTATTAGTAGATATTAGAAGATAGTTAATTAATCATGAACAAAACACTTATATGCATTTGTAAATGACTATTAAAACACTTGTTACTTAAGTTACAAGACATTTATAAGCTATTATTAGATATTGAACTAATCATGAATAAACCATTTATATTAATTTGTAAATTATTATAAAACCATTTATAACTAAAGTTGTACAACATTTATATATGATTTAGACATTATTAAAAATGCTGTGTCAACATTGTTTATATATGATTTATTCACCATCAACTAATTTTCTGACCCCTTTTAGGCTCCGCTTTGACTGCTGGGTCAAAATGATCCAAACAGTATCTTCGTAATATGTAATGTTGCACATATGGAAAATGAACCATTTTCATTTTATATGATGATTACACTTACTGAGCCAAGCAGAAGAAGTGTCATACCGAAAAAAAGATTTTAGATTTTTTTTTTTTTTTAATTTTTAAGTTTAAAATGGGTCAGTTTGACCAACATCACAGGAGGGTTAAATTAGGACAGAAAAGAGTATCAGCTTGTGACCAGGTTATTGATACTTGAGATAGTTATGTTTACCAAATGCACTTAGATAAGTCTAACTTCAAAGCCTTTACTCTTATAAAAATGAAACAGAATAAATATTGAAAATCCAAGCAGAGTTGTGTAAGAATAAAATTACAACATGACAGTCTTACATTTTCCATATAATATACCAAAATACTAGGGATAACTAGGCATACAACACAAGAATAATGCCATTGTTTTACTTCCATTGTCTTCCACATGGATCATCAGCTGGTGGACACTTGGATCATCAGCTGGTGGACACTTGTTCTTCCTGAGCGGGCTCAGGAAGAACAACGTGAGTCAGGAACTGCTGATAACCTTCTACCGCTCAACCATCGAGAGCATTCTGTCTTACTGCATCACAGTGTGGTTTTCCCACTGCACTGAAGCAGAGCGGCAGAGGCTCCAGAGGGTAGTAAAGATGGCACAGAGGATCATCGGCTGCCCTCTCCCCTCCCTGAAGGACATTTACCTGTCTTGCTGCCTCAACAGAGTGTCTAGTATCACCAGTGACTGCACCCACCCTGCCTTCCCCCTGTTTGACCTGCTACCGTCTCTCAGGTGGTACAGGTCTATAAGAACCAGGACAAACAGACTCAGGAAGCTTCTTTCCTCAAGCCATCACCATCCTGAACACACACTAATCACACCCTACTTCTAACTGGACATACACACACCTCAACATACTGCACTATGCAGCTGAACTCCACTGTCTCTATGTGCAATAACTGTCTCCATGTGTAATACTGTGTGCAATAACAACAATCAATATTTATATTAGTTCTGTTCTTGCACTATTTTTTCAACTGCAGCACCTTTGTATTCTATTCTATTCTATTTTATAAGTATTATTCTATTTCTATTTTTATTTTTATTTATACTATTTGTACATACTTTTTTATTTATTAGATTGGAGTAACGCTTCTGATTCTGATTCTTCTGATTCTGACATAATAACAAATCCATGAAGTGGCGGTTGCTGTAGCAATTCATGAAGCATGGTACACAGTGCATCATGATGACAGTAATTTTATTTAGTTTAACATAAAATTATGAATTTTTCACTTAATTTAGGGTATTACATGAAAGTTGCAACTGAATCACACCACAATATATATCATCACCTAATCTAATCTAACTTAACCTAATCTGCAAAACTGCTGCAAACATGAATTTCCAGTCTTTCAGGGCCCCTTTTGAATCTGCTTCATCCTCTAGAGCAGTGGTTCCCAAACTGGGGGGCGCAGTGCCATAGCAGGGGGGGCGCGGGGCGCGAAAAGACTGAATGAATTAATCAATAAATGATATTGCTAGCAAAACATGGAGAAGTTTTTGACGGGACTGTCACGCAAAAGAAAAGCAGAGTATGAAGCATCTCCAAATGTGCTTCCAAAACAATTACATCCTCTGTCAAACAACACCATCGGCAGGTGCATCTATATGTCAAAGGACATAGAGGAGCAGCTTAATGATAAGGTGCGTGACAGCCGCTTTTCTCTGCAGATGGATGAAGCCACTGAAGACTGTTTATTGATAACTTGTGTGAGATTCATAGATGGGGATGACATGAGGGAGGAATTGCAGAAGAACTGTTTAAAATCATAGATTCTTACTTGAAAGAGGCCAATCTCGAATGGGAGGACTGTGTGGGGATCTGCACAGACGGGGCGCAGGCTTTGGCTGGGAAACGGGGAGGGCTGCAAGCGCTCGTCAAGTCTCCCCCAATGTGCAGTGAACGCGCTGCATGAAACACCGCGAAGCGCTGGCGTCTAAACACCTGAGTCCCGAGCTGAATGATGTTATGACCGACGTTATTGCCACCGTTAACTACATAAAAACACGACCTGTCAAAGCCCGTATTTTTTCGACACTGTTTTCCTTAGTTTAAATTTTTGATGGGCGAAAATTTTCTTATGTACCAAAGGGGGGCCCAGCAGAGAAAGTTTGGGAACCACTGCACTAGAGAGACAGCAGAAATGAAATACTGAAATTGAAAGAACACATTTAGCCCTCTGCGTGCTCACAGAGGGCTAAATGTCTCAAGGAAAATGAGTAGGAATAAAGAAGTCCAGCCAGACTCTGTGCTCTCCTTTCAGCTTCAGTGTGGTACTGTGGCTTGATGGAGATGCAATGGATTACAATAAGAGTAATAACACAAAAGGTCTTTGAGCTGAGATGAGTGGGGAGAAAGTAAAGATGGCATTCAGTAAGTTGTTAAGAAACTGTACAGCACAATAGGCTTTAGTACACACTGTACATGTAGGAGAAAATGGTGAGCCTGTGAATGTGAACAGTGATGAGCTACTTTGTCAGTCTTTTTCTCTGCTTGTCTGTCTCCCAGCTTGCTGCTTGTATCTCTCCTTTGAATTCTTTCCAGGAGAGCAGCTCTCATTAACTTCCAGCATAGCCCTCTACACACTTTAAGTGCAAAAATAAAAACAGCACAATCTGAAGTCTCCATGTCAAATCAATTCTCTCATGAACTTGACCTATTCTTACTATCCTGTCCACACCCTTACTTTTCCTTCTTAAATAAATATGGTGATTGATCATTGCCAATGCTGCCTGTGTGGGTCTCTGTGCAGGCTTCAGGAAATGCAGTAACATTAATAAACATACACTGTCACTGATGTCATGTTCATAGCTCAAGAGATGGTGATTTGTGCCAAATTGTGATATTCCCTTACTGCACAGAATTTTGAAAATGCAGACCAAAGTCCAAATCCCACATCATCCCCTGTGTGGCTCGATTAGGCAGGCACAGGCGGCAAAAACACTTTGGTTAAGGTTAGAAATTTTTTTTTAAAGAGTACTCCACACCAATTTTATATATTAAGCTCAGTTTTCTTGTCAGGATCAATACTAAAAATTGTACAATGGCTTCTTTGGCTCAGAAGGGAGCACACTCAAAGAAAATAATTCTGATGTCATTAGGGTTATCTCAGATTACGCTTGAGACTCTTAATTATGGGGATTGTAGATCCTGCATTCGCCCTTCTAAAATGCCACCAGGACAAACGAGGCAAGCAGTACTTGACCAGTTAAAGGTAAAAATAGACATCAATTAGAACGATACAAAAGTGGAAGTGAGATCTCTCCTTATATCTCAGAACAGTGTTCCGTCCCATAAAGGATCTGATATTGACTGTTTGCATTCATTTTGTAATTTATTGCCCTCTGGTTATTATCTCTGGTAGCTAGGTTGACTACCAGCCACTGTGGGCTGTGTCCCTTTGACAAAGACTGGGACATGTCAAGCAGAGGGCGGAGCAGCATTTTTTGGACATTTGCTCATGTGCATTGTGGATACAGGCTGCTCTTGACTCAGCTTACACGGCTGTGAGATAGTTTACATATTACTGTACACATGCACAGATGTGTGTGGAAACTGTACTCGTGTATTAGAAAATGACTTCAACAAACCTTTCCTTACTTTTCCTAAGCCTTAAGAGGTTCCATTTATCATTTTGTTCTATTGTCGTTTTATTTTGTAAGACAACCTGGTATGTCTAGATTTTTTTTTTAATAACACCATCTTGATGTTTCATATTTGTTTAATTTATATATTTACAGCTAATGAGGAAACTTACTACCCATATCAATATTTTCTCCTTTCTGTTAGGCATGGTGTAGGATTCTCAGTGCAAGATCTGCTGTAAGTTTGAGAAGTTTGAGTTGGTTATTCAGCTGTATTCACCTATCTGTAAAAGTGTAAACCGGTGCTAGGGACTAAAAGTCAGGATCTTGGCCCCTGCTGCATCTAGTTTGTCCTTTTAGTGTTTTCTCTGTGATTCCGTTAATTTTATTTTAAAAAAAAAATTTAAATGGCAGGAGTAACCCCAACCATCATTTTTGGCTAATCTCAATCTTAAGTGCATTAGTTGAATAAAACATAACCAAAAAAAAAATCATGCTTCAGGTATTGCAAAACAATAGAAATATTTTTTAATAAACATTTTGCAGATATATTCAGTATGAACATTTTGTGACTTTGAATACATGCAGTGCATTCACTAAAGACATTTCCTTGTTTTGTTAATAAAATGTTGGTTTTGCTTTGGCTGTGTCTTGGCTTATCTTTCTTTCATATGACCTGACTTTATTGCATCAAAACCCTGGCTCTGTGAAATAACTTCAGACCTTCCTCATATCCAAGTACGTTACACAGTCACAGTGCAGTGAGCTCAATAACAGAAAAAAATTCACCTTATCAAATGCAGTCGTGACTATACTGTAATCTGAAAGTCTGTTTGATTAACTGAAGCATCTTCATCTTGTAAACATAATAAACATATGAAGACACATACACTTTTCACTATTAGCCATTCTTTTCTCTCTGCAACCACATAAACACTGCCTTTGAAGACCTCACTCACTCCTCCTCCTCTGAATCCCCTGACTGCTCTTATCAAGGAAGCACATACACCCCCACCAACTGACTCCCCCACACCGAGCTTCACTGCTGACCAGGTGAGAAGACAGCTGAACAGACTCCATGCAGGCAAGTCTGCAGGCCCAGATGGCGTGAGCCCAAGGGCCTTGAAGACCTGTGCCCCCCAGCTATGTGGAGTTTTTCATTATGTCTTCAACATGAGTCTCAGTCTTCGGAGGGTCCCAAAGCTGTGGAAGACGTCATGCCTCGTCCCTGTACCGAAGACGCAGCGTCCTAGCGACCTCAGGGATTACAGGCCTGTTGCACTGACGTCACACATCATGAAGACTCTGGAGAGACTCATCCTGGAGCAGCTCCGGCCTATGGTCCAACCATTTATGGACCCCCTTCAATTCACCTACCAGCGCCGTCTCGGAGTTGACGATGCCATCATCTACCTGCTCAACACCCACCTGGACAAGCCAGCGAGTGCTGTGAGAATCATGTTTTTTTATTTCTCCAGTGCGTTTGACACCATCAGGCCGACTCTGCTGGGTGAGAAGCTGACGGCGATAAAGGTAGATGCCCCACTGGTGTCCTGGATTGTGGACTACCTGACTGGCAGACCACAGTACGTGCGCTTGCAGTGCTGTAGGTCAGACAGGGTGGTCAGCAACACCGGGGCTCCGCAGGGGACCGTCCTCTCTCCTTTCCTCTTTACTCTCTACACCACAGACTTCAGCTACTGCACAGAGACCTGCCACCTTCAGAAGTTTTCTGACGACTCTGCAGTAGTAAGATGTATTTCAGGTGGTGATAAGAGTGAGTACAGGATGGTTGTGGACAACTTTGTCACATGGAGCAAGATAAACCACCTGCAGCTCAATGTGATGAAGACAAAAGAACTGGTAGTGAACTTGAGGAGGACCAAGGCTACAGTGACCATCAACATTCAAGGGGTCAATGTGGACATGGTGGAGGAGTACAGGTACTTGGGGGTGTACCTAGATCACAAACTGGACTGGTCCAAAAACGTGGACCCTGTTTACAGAAAGGGCCAGAGCCGTCTCTATTTTATGAGATGGCTAAGGTCCTTTAACATCTGCTGGACGGTGCTGCGGATGTTCCATGAGTCTGTGGTGGCCAGTGCCATCCTGTACGCTGTTGTCTGCTGGGGCAGCAGCCTGAGGGTGAAGGACACTAAAAGACTCAATAAGATCATCAGGAAGGCCAGCCATGTTGTGGGGGAGGAACTGGACTCAATGAACACAGTGTTGGAGAGGAGAATGTTGTCCAAAGTTAGGACAATATTGGACTCTCCTTCACACCCTCTCCACCATGTGCTGATCAGTCACAGAAGCTCATTCAGCAACAGACTCGTTGTTCCACACTGCACAACAGAGCGACACAGGAAATCATTCCTGCCTGTTGCAATCAAACTATATAACTCTGAACTGTAAGAATCACGGACTCATGTATACTGTGTATACTTCATTTTTAAACCATCAACCACAAACCTCATGTACATATATGCAAATATTAAAATATTAAGATGTCTTATATTTTCTATTTTTAAATTATTTGTATATATTGTTCTGTTTGACATTGGAGTTATTGCAATATTTTTACTTGATTTTCATTATACTATACTTTTTTTGTTTTACTTCACTTATTGTTCTAGAATTTTTTTTTCTCTTACCACACACAGCAATTTTCCTCTTTTCTTCATTTTCAACTGGGAGTTAAGTAACAGTAAGAATTTCCCTTCTGGGATTAATAAAGTTATTCTGATTCTGATTCTGATTTCTGTTCACTTCCCCTCTTGAGCAATGTGCTCCTGACCTCCAGTTCTCCATCTACCACAACCTAATAAGAAGACAAAGGTCACTCCTGGGGATGCAGCAGTCTGTCAAACAGCATCAGCCAGTTAGACATGAACTGACACAAGGGGAACAACTCAGTGTTTTAATTACCCCCATCACACCTTTTTCCAGCAGTCAGACATATGCAAGCACAGAGGAGTGGAGATGGGCATTGATATATGAAGAGGATGTAGGGATAGTTCATCACCTTGCCCTTGGGGAAATCCACAAAGCAAGCTGCTGCCTCTGGCAGCTGTAATTAGGTGCATTGGAAAGGAGGTTATCAATACTTGGCTTCCACTGGGGAGAGTACAGTGGACCAAGCATCAACAGTCTGTTTGAGAAGACTACCTCAAGGTCAATTTCATAGGAAAGGGTTTCTACTGCTGTAACAGTCAGAGGACTCTCTTGGAGTGGACCTATAATCGAAAGATGGAGTGGTGTTTTGTATTGAGAGTGGAACAAGAGACTTACTAAAATTAAAATTAAAATTCAACCAAATGTTGCATTCTTAGGCCACAGACATTTCTGGTCCCGTGTGGTCCTTCTAATCAGTGTAATTTACAAGGATATTAGTGAAGGAGTATTATGATTGAACATGTAAAAACCCCAAATGTTGCTGTAGAGGCTTATGCCTGAGAAGTGTTATTCTCTGTGTCACCCTACCCTACCCTTTCCATTCCCGTCTTCTGGGACCAGTAATATTTGTCTTGCAAAGGAAACAGCAGGGTGGGGGAGGGGCTGCAAGGAAGGACACAGACAGACTATAGAAGGAGTTCTGAGAACAGAGAGTATTACTGACAGGGGAAAAGAGAGATGAAGATGGAAAAGGTGAGGTGGTGTGATAAGATCTGGAGTGAAAAGCAAAGATGATATAAATAGTAATTTGGATAAGAGATGGAAGAGAGGAACAGGACCAATGCCCAGTTGAGCAACCCTAATGAGCAGTGAGGCCTTTTTACTGTCTGTAACTTGGACATAGAAGCCTATGGGGTTGCTCCAGAGGAAAATTCCTGGAGTGTTCAAAATGAAAAAGGTTCATCCTCTGAACAGAATGATAGTTTTTTGAGTTTTCTGTCTGATGGCAGTGTTATAGGAACCCGTGAGTTGTAGTGCAGAGTGTCAAGAACCACTTCCCTGGTAGGCAGTGGTTCCACATCTGAATTCTGAAAGAACTGGGGACTCTTTCATCTGATGCCAGACACAGTTTTTCACACCATCAAGCTCATAACACCATACAACCCTAACAGCAGCCACTGCATCGGAGAACACACACTTTGCCCAGATACACCCACAATAGCACTGTGAGGATGTAATGTTTTGAGGAAAACTATATGTAGCCATGTATTTGGTTGTAGCAGTACACAATTCTACAGCCTTACCACAATCATAATTTACTGTCATTATAATCTCCCCCAGCAATTAAATATTTTTTTACTAATCCTCAGTGCTTATGTTTAGTAACATTCAGACAGAAACATCCCATACCATCAAGTTTCGTTTCAACACACTGTGTTGACGTGCTGACGTGGTGGTAACGTATTGTGTCACTTTCTGTTTGCTGCTTCTGCACTGTGGTGTTACGAGTGTTATTCTAGCTTATTAATCAACTCTTACTTTGCCGTGTTCTGTGGTCAATCTCTGAATTCCTGTACACGTATATTGCTTTAGTTAAACATCTGCGGTGCACGTGTCCCTCGGGATTTAACACTACACAGTAAATTCAGCAGTGTAAAATATGCTGTGACAAAGTTTAGATACTCTGACAGAGTCATATTAACAATAATTAGAGTAAAATGAGCCCCTGCACAGGCCAGTGTTGGTGAAAATTGTCAGTGTTAAATACACAGTGTAAAAACAGTACTCTAGGAGGCCACAGTGTCAAATCAAAGTTACACCAGACAGCCGTGAAGTACTCTGGGCGGTCCCGCCCACCTTCTTCTCGTGCTGCAAAACGGACCAGGAGTCTTGCAGTCGCCATTTTCCTGTCGTCGACTGACTGCGGTAAGTTTCTCTTATCTTAAACTACCAATTTTTGATTTATATAAGAGCAGAATTTAGAATATCTCAATTACGTTTGTTAACTGTACATTTCATATGAGGTTATCTGTCATAGTATGTCGAATTTTAAAGGATTAGGCTGACCAAGTGGATGGCTAGCTTAAATGTGCGTGCAATATTTGGCGAATACTAACTCATGTAAAACTCAACAGCAAGAAGTAAGATTTTTAAGGCGGGGGTTCTTTGTGTTTTAACCAAAGTACAGTTAATCTCTCGAAGCGGCATGTTTGGGACTTGTCCTGCTAGATCTTAGTGCTACATTTGACACTATTGAGGCTCCTATTGGAAAGATTGGAACATGTTATTGGGATTAAAGGAACAGCACTAGGCTGGTTTAAATCATATCTATCAGATAGATATCAGTTTGTTCAAGTTAATGATGATCCCTCCATATATACCAGAGTAAGTCATGGAGTTCCACAGGGTTCTGTGCTTGGACCGATATTGTTCACCTTATACATGCTTCCCCTAGGCAATATTATCAGGAAGCATGGAATAAATTTCCATTGCTTTGCGGATGATACCCAGCTATATTTATCTATGAAACCAGACGAAACAGATCAGTTAGCCATACTTCAGGCATGTCTTAAAGACATAAAGGCCTGGATGACCTGTAACTTTCTTCTTCTGAATTCAGACAAAACTGAGGTTATTTTGTTTGGTCCCAAACACCTCAGAAACAGTTTATCTAATCATATAGTTACTCTGGATGGCATTAATTTAGCCTCCAGTACGACTGTGAGGAACCTTGGAGTTATTTTTGATCAGGATTTGTCCTTTAACTCGCATATAAAACAAGTCTCTAGGACCGCCTTCTTTCACCTGCGCAATATCAGTAAGATTAGGAACATTCTGTCGCAGAGTGATGCTGAAAAATTAGTCCATGCTTTTGTTACTTCTAGACTGGACTACTGTAATTCCCTATTATCAGGATGTCCAGTTAACTCTCTAAAAAGCCTCCAGCTGATCCAAAATGCTGCAGCGAGAGTACTGACTGGAATTAGCAAGAGAGATCATATTACTCCTGTACTAACTTCTCTTCATTGGCTTCCTGTAAAATCCAGAATTGATTTTAAAATCCTTCTCCTTACATATAAGGCCCTCAATGGCCAGGCTCCTTCATATCTCAAAGAGCTGATAGTACCATATCATCCCAACAGATTGCTTCATTCCAAGAATGCAGGTTTGCTTATGGTTCCCAAAATCTCTAAAAGTAGAATGGGAGGCCGAGCCTTTAGCTATCAGGCCCCTCTCCTATGGAACCAACTGCCAGTTTGGGTTCGGGAAGCAGACACCCTCTCTAATTTTAAAACTAAGCTTAAAACCTTCTTCTTTGACAACGCTTATAATTAGTTGTAGTTACAGTCCTAGTTATTTATTAAACTTATACTTAGTCACAATTATCTCTATAGACACTGTTACAGTTAAGGATATAGCCCTTAGTAGGGCTGGCTCAGGCAACTGAATCATCCCCTACTTATGCTGCTATAGGCCTAGGCTGCTGGGGGACATCCCATGATCTACTGCGCACTTCTTCTTCTCTCTCTTTCTCTCCTCAGACCCACTCTCAAATTTATTAGCCTTTATTACATGTCATTAACTCTGTGTCCTCTCTGTCCCGTAGTCCTGTGATGTTTCTCTCTGGTCTCTCGGTCTCTGTACCTTTCTGCAGGTATCTCTGGCTCCAGAGCTGCATGTTCTGTGGTCCTGGCTCCACCCACCTGCTGCTGTTTATTGTTTACAATGATCCATTTCTAACACGTATAATGTTCCATTCTGCTACAGATAAATATTGGATTAATATTCTTTGCCTCCTCCTTGAACCGTCACCTTATCGTGGTGGAGGGGTTTGAGTACCCGAATGATCCTAGGAGCTATGTTGTCGGGGCAAATTGCCCTGGTAGGGTCTCCCAAGGCAAACAGGTCCTGGGGGACGGGTCAGACCAAGAGCGGTTCACAAGCCTCCTATGAAGATATTTAAAACAAGGCCAGCTACGTCTCCCGGTATGGCGCAGCCGGGGCTTCACCCTGGAGCCAGGCCTGGAGTTGAGGCACGCACGCTAGCGTCTGGTGGCCGGACCTCTCCCTACGGGGCCCGGCTGGGCAATGCCCGAAGGAACAACGTGGGGCCGTCCTCCCGTGGACCCACCACCTGCGGGAGGAAACGTGGGGGGCCGGTGCAGTGTGAATTGGGCGGTGGTCGAAGGCAGGGGCCTCGGCGACCCGATCTCAGGGCACAGAAACTGGCTCTCGGGACATGGAATGTCACCTCACTGGGGGGGAAGGAGCCTGAGCTTGTGCGGGAGGTTGAGAGATACCGTCTAGAAATAGTCGGGCTCACCTCCACACACAGTTTGGGCTCTGGAACCCAACTCCTTGAGAGAGGCTGGACTCTCTTCTATTCTGGAGTTGCCCGCGGTGAGAGGCGGCGGGCTGGTGTGGGCTTGCTTATAGCTCCCCAGCTCAGTTGCCATGTGTTGGAGTTTTCCCCGGTGAATGAGAGGGTCGCCTCCCTGCGCTTTCGGGTTGGGGAGAGGTCTCTTACTGTTGTCTCGGCCTATGGGCCGAACAGCAGCGTGGAGTACCAGACCTTCTTGGAGTCCCTGAGAGGGGTACTGGATGGTGCTCCAACCGGGGACTCTGTCATTCTGCTGGGGGACTTCAACGCCCACGTGGGCAGCGACAGTGACACCTGGAGGGGCGTGATTGGGAGGAACGGCCTCCCCGATCAGAACCCGAATGGTGTTCTGTTGTTGGACTTCTGTGCTAGTCGCAGTTTGTCCATAAACTTATGCTTGAACACCATGTTCAAGCATAAGGGTGTCCATCAGTGCACATGGCACCAGGACACCCTAGGCTGAAGGTCAATGATCGACTTTGTGGTCGCGTCGTCTAACCTTCGGCCGTATGTCTTGGACACTCGGATAAAGAGAGGGGCTGAGCTGTCAACTGATAACCACCTGGTGGTGAGTTGGATCCGCTGGCGGGGGAGGAGGCCTGACAGGCTCGGCAGGCCCAAACGTATTGTGAGGGTCTGTTGGGAACATCTGGCTGAGCCCTCTGTCAGGGGGGTCTTCAACTCCCACCTCCGGGAGAGCTTCAATCAGATACCGAGAGAGGCTAGGGACATTGAGTCTGAGTGGACCATGTTCTCTGCATCTATTGTTGATGCAGCTGTCCGGAGCTGTGGTCATAAGGTCTCCGGTGCCTGTCGTGGCGGTAATCCCCGAACCCGGTGGTGGACATCAGAAGTAAGGGATGCCGTCAAGCTGAAGAAGGAGTCCTACCGGGCCTGGTTGGCTTGTGGGGCTCCCGAGGCAGCTGACAGGTACCAACAGGCCAAGAGGGCTGCAGCCCGGGCGGTTGTAGAGGCAAAAACTCGGATCTGGGAGAGATTCGGTGAGGCCATGGAGGAGGACTATCGGTTGGCCTCAAAGAGATTCTGGCA
Organism: Toxotes jaculatrix; assembly: GCF_017976425.1. Classification (NCBI taxonomy): domain Eukaryota; kingdom Metazoa; phylum Chordata; class Actinopteri; family Toxotidae; genus Toxotes; species Toxotes jaculatrix. The sequence continues at coordinate 29,341,971 of NC_054402.1, read as the reverse complement.
AACCGTCCGGCGCCTCAGGAGAGGGAAGCAGTACTCTACCAATACTATTTATAGTGGAGGCGGAGAGCTGTTGGCCTTGACTGGGGACATTATTGGACGGTGGAAAGAGTACTTTGAGGATCTCCTCAATCCCGCTGTTACGATTTCCGTTGAGGAAACAGGGGATGGGGGTTCGGTGGCGGACTCATACTACACCCTTATGCTCCAACTATAGGGGGATCACACTTCTCAGCCTCCCTGGGAAAGTCTATGCTAGGCTGCTGGAGAGGAGGATTCGGCCGATAGTCGAACCTCGGATCCAGGAGGAACAATGCGGTTTTCGTCCTGGTCGTGGAACACTGGACCAGCTCTATACTCTCTATAGGGTGCTCGAGGGTTCATGGGAGTTCGCCCAACCAGTCCACATGTGTTTTGTGGATCTGGAGAAAGCGTTCGACTGTGTGCCTCATGGGGTCCTGTGGAGGGTGCTCTGGGAGTATGGAGTCCGGGGCCCTCTGCTAAGGGCTGTCAGGTCTCTGTATGACCGGAGCAGGAGCTTGGTTCGCATTGCCGGCAGTAAGTCAGACCTGTTTCCAGTGCATGTTGGACTCCGGCAGGGCTGCCCTTTGTCACCGGTTCTGTTCATAATTTTTATGGACAGGATTTCTAGGTGCAGCCAGGGGCCGGAGGGAGTCCGGTTTGGGGACCACAGGATTTCATCCCTGCTTTTTGCGGATGATGTTGTCCTGTTGGCTCCGTCAAACCAAGACCTTCAGCATGTACTGGGGCGGTTTGCAGCCGAGTGTGAAGCAGCTGGGATGAGAATCAGCACCTCCAAGTCCGAGGCCATGGTTCTCGACCGGAAAAGGGTGGCTTGCCCTCTCCGGGTTGGAGGAGAGTTCCTTCCTCAAGTGGAGGAGTTTAAGTATCTTGGGGTCTTGTTCATGAGTGGGGGAAGGAAGGAGCGTGAGATTGACAGGCGGATCGGTGCAGCTTCCGCAGTAATGCGGTCAATGTACCGGTCCGTCGTGGTGAAGAAGGAGCTGAGCCGAAAGGCGAAGCTCTCAATTTACCGGTCGATCTACGTTCCTACTCTCACCTATGGACATGAGCTTTGGGTCATGACCGAAAGGACAAGATCTCGGATACAAGCAGCCGAGATGAGTTTCCTCCGCAGGGTGGCTGGGCGCTCCCTTAGATATAGGGTGAGGAGCTCGGTCATCCGGGAGGAGCTTGGAGTGCGGCCGCTGCTCCTCCACATTGAGAGGGGCCAGTTGAGGTGGCTCGGGCATCTATTCAGGATGCCCCCTGGACGCCTCCCTAGGGAGGTATTCCGGGCATGTCTCGCCGGGAGGAGGCCCCGGGGAAGACCTAGGACACGCTGGAGGGACTATGTCTCTCGGCTGGCCTGGGAACGCCTCGGGGTTCCCCTGGAAGAGCTGGAGGAAGTGGCCAGGGAAGGGGAAGTCTGGGCGTCCCTGCTTAGACTGCTGCCCCCGCGACCCGGCCCCGGATAAGCGGCAGATAATGATGATGATATTCTTTGCAGACTGTAATGTAAATAATTACCAGTCATGACAGCTTTTTGCCTCTGTGCTCTGTTTCCTATCATAACTGTCATCTGCTGAGCACACATTATCCAATAACTGTTCACTAACTGTAATGTAAATGCTGACCCACTAACATTGTCCATTGTCTGTATTATGCTGCATGTCCTTCTCTCCCTCTCCTCCATTCCTAGCTGTCCTATCTTCCTCCTTTTCCTCCTTTCACCCAGCCTGGCCATCGGCAGGAGGGTCCCCCATCTGAGCCAGGTTTGGCTCAAGGTTTCTTCCTGTTAAAAGGGAGTTTTTCCTTGCCACTGTCGCCTTAAGTGCTTGCTCTGGGGTCAGGCTCTGGGTCTCTGTAAAGCGCTTTGAGACAATTTTGATTGTGGAAGGCGCTATATAAATAAAATTGAATTGAATTGAATTGAAGTAGCCTAGTTTAGAATACTGTTAAGCCCTCAGATCGAGGTTTAACATGGTTATATGTTTTCGCATCACCAATCTATGAAAATTATACTGTACTGCTAAGAAGGGGAAGACTTCTTCTCCTTCTCCAAACACAGTTTAATGGGTGCTGTGAAACAATCAACAGTTTACAAGGAAAATAAAACCAGGTAGTTTAAATGTCTAGGCTAGGTCTCCTGACAGCTCCACACTGTATGTTATCGTATTTGACTGTGCTGTCTGTACTCTGACAGTACTGTGCTGATGCATTTCTCTGCTGTGTGGTGCACACTCCAGACTGTGGTTGAGTGGTTAGCTTATCGTTCAGTCAAAATTTGAATTGCTGATTTTCATTTCATAGGATCTATATGGAGCAACATCCCAAAATCTGACATAAAAGTAAAAATATTGTTTATTCATGGGGAAACTACATGCATGTTAGCACAATCAAAGATGCACACTGTGCCTGCCGCAAACAGCCTCAGTGCTTCCAATGGATTGTATTTACCTGTATTTCCTCCTGGTCAGACCAACCCACTGGCAGAGGATCACAGACCTCAGACCTATCCAAAATTAGGCACACTTTATCAACAGCTGACAGACTGTACACTAATTATTTAAATCTTTTTTAATCTATTTAAACCAGGATTGAGTGATTACTGACCTTGTATATTTCTCCAAAGGGAGGGCTATCAATTTTCTTCCGTTGGATATACGAGGACAGATATTTTACATATAGACTTGTTTATTTACTATACTTTAAAGGTTTTTCAAACTGCAGAGGGTGGGCAGAACCAAAGATTTTGAATGTATTATTTCTCCAGTATTTATAGTTTTTGTTGCCCCAATCAAATAGGGGAGCTGCAATCAAATCGGAGTGGAAAATGCAATGGCATGCTTTTATGTCCCACCACTCTATAAGTTAGAAGACAAGAAGAAGGTAGTCTAATATTACCAAAGCATTAACTGCAACACCGTATAAGAGGGCAGTGTTCTTGATGTCCACCAGTAAAAGTCATAATGCCATACCATACTGTATTCATGCTAGTCAAACCAATTAAGTTTCCTTGAAAAACTATGTAATTTGGCACTAAATACTAAATAACTGAAAAAAACCATTCATGAACAAACAAGATATATTTTGATTCCTTTTTTTCTCTAAAAATGACATGACAATTATTAGACAAGAGAAGGATTTCATAAGAACCTGTACTCAGGTGCTAATGAGCCTGAATGTGGTGGCAGACACAGTACAAAAAGCACTGACTCTTTACCATGTCACTGAGCTGCACTAGCTAATCACATGGGAGTTCACATTTCTATTGTAATGGGCTGCTTAATGGTAGGTGGCTGAGGAGTGACAGTGGGGGGTTAAAAGGGATTCAAACCAAAAACAGCCTAGTGTGGGGATTTGCTGGTGAGGGCATGTTGCTGAAGGTATACATGATACAATGAAATATGACCAAGGAAGTGCAGTTGGAGTAACATATTAATTCATTTACACGTTTATCAGACACCAAAACACTGCAAAATAGTTTGTTATACTAACAAATTAGATTTTACAACTGTGGAAAGTTATCACAGTGGAAACTGTTTTAAAAATACAGAGTTCACTTTGCCACTCTCATGGAAGGCATTCACTCAGTTGTTCACATGAAAAGAGACAGAAATAGAAAGAGATGGAGAAAGAAGTTCAAAATTGAGGGGCAATTTAGAGTACAAACAAAATGCAACAAAGAATAAACAGCTTAATACATCACCATCACCCTCTGCACATTTTTCATTGTGTAGAGGGAGCAGGGAGTCCAGTAAGATGACCTGAGCTTTAAGTGTGGCTCTGAGCAGAGCTCAGAGCCACACATTTTGGAAATCATTAGCTGAGAAGGTTTTGTTTTTCACACTGAGATTATCAAACCAACACAACATAGTAAATGTTAGAAATTACTCAATAACAGAAGAATAGAAGAAGTAGAAAGAAAGGAAGAAAGAAAGAAAAACTTTCAACACAGACTGATCAGACTGTAAAATTAGGGTTGGTGTCAATTATCAATTGTTAAGTTGTTAATGTTTATCTTTAATTGTAAATTACTAATAAATGATTTGAACTGTCTGTGGAGACATATTTTATCATAAGATTTTACAAATAAATTATGAAAAAGACTAGTGAAGATGGAACATGACTAGTAAACTGATCTTGATATGTAAAATTGATAGTTCCCTTTTGATGTTAGAAAGTCTTCAATTCAGTCCCTGAATTGCCAAGGCTCAATCATTCAATCCCTTAATCAATTTATACAGTAAAAATGTATGTACACTGTGGTGGTGTATTTGCTTTAGATTACAGCTGACTGAAATGATGAGATTAGGAAACATTGTCTTCTCGCCTGATGGGGCCAGAGGGTAAAATGTAAATGCTGACCCCTGCCCTTACCCAATTGACCCTTCCCCACAAGGTGGATCTGCTCTGCCTAATTGGAAAACATACAGATGGTTTTCACAGTGAATGACCCATCACTACCCCCCAGTCAGCCTTAAGGTACAGAAATCCTTGTAATCCTGTATGAAGTGAAGGAAGATAAATGGAACAGTGGTAGAATAACCTGCAAATGAAAGAGAAGATGCTATCTGACTTGAAACTGGCACCCAGTAGGGCTAAGCTCTGAAGAAGAAAGTGGCTTAATAATGCATGTGCCAATTACAAGCAGTGGTGAAATCATTACTGGCCACAGACATGGTAGGAGGCAAGGTCAAAAGCAGCTGGTTATTACCACAGCTTTATAATTTATAAGAGTGATTTTCACATCAAGTGGCCCTCTCTGAACCACAGCTGCTCCCCCCTGACCTCCCACACTGCCGGAGGGGAGGTAATGGGCCAATCAGCACAGTCATGCAGGTAGCATGCCAGTCATGCTGGGAACCAACCAGACAGCAAGTCAGGAGAAAATGCCATCCACTCCTCAGATAACCCCGTGGTAATGGTGGGATGTGTCAATCATGCATATTACAGTATGAATGTGTTGTTTCCTACAAGCTATGTCTGAGGCAGGTTGCATTTGTCCGCAGTTTCTCCATAATTTGATCAAACTGAGCACTTCCAGCAACAATAGAATAAACTTAATTTGATGGAATCTTCTAATTCTTTGCCAACAAGACCATACTTTTCCCAAGTCATCTCCAATGCAATATTCATCTTCCAAGGCATATCACACTTGTATGTGAAATCTCTGGGCTCCTTGCTGAGCAGCTCATCTAATGATAATTACTGCACTATATATTTATCACACTGTGTGCTGCTTTTTCTGTGAGGCATTCCTGCTGCAAATTTGGAGAAAATCTCAGCTGAACCAAGGTCACCTTTCTAAAGTGTCTTTAGAGAACAGGGGCGTTAAACTAATCAGCTTGTAGAATGACTTCACACTCCATACTGTCTGTGTGAATGTACAGAAGATGCAATTCAAATAATTAATTTGTCATCTGCAAGAAGTAACACTGGGTTAAACTGGGAATGAAATTCTTCACATAAACACACAATATTAATGAGAGTCAAGCAGTAATGAGTTAAATGAGTTAAAAGAAATAGTTTAGAAATAATTTCTATGGTGCAATGTGCACAGATATCAAACAACAAACTTATCTCATTGTAATATATGCAATTTGAACATTAATACATTTGTATGCCTTCTGTATGTGTGAAACGATACAGAAAGATGTTGGTTCACCTACATATGACAAAACCATATTTATTTTCAATAATGTTTTTGACTGATTTCAAGACTGATGCTTTCATGAATCATTAACTCCTAAAATGGTAAAGCCAGAGCACAGTAAGTAATTGTGTGGCTGCAGTGAGAGTGAAGAGGTCAGTGTGGATATAGAGGATAACAGAAAGCAGTCAAGACCATGAACTACAACAGCAGTTATGATGTATGATGTAGGAGGACAGGCACACTAGTTTCTAAGGTCTGCACACACTACAGGTTATTATCACACTGTGTCACAGAGAGGTGAAATAAAATCTTGGTTGTGTCAAATCTTTGTCTGTGTCAGAGTGTGCAGTATCAGTTTTTAAGTATGTCAGACTGTGCAATGAATGGTGAATGGTAGCAAAACACAAGCAGAGAAATGTCATTAACTTGAAATATCCATTTGCACTATTGTCATGTTATAATGACATTAAAATGTGATGACTTGTCAAAACTCTGACAAACCAACTTAAAGTACAATAGTAAAGTGTTTTTCCACCGTAAGCCTCCAGAACAGCTTCAGTTAGAGGAATGAACAAAACTGTCCTGCTGGTTAAAAAAAAAAAAAAAAGAGCCCCCAGGTCACCTGTGCAGCAACTTAATATGACCCATAGTTAAATTTTATTGTTGTTTTTATTGTACATTTTATTGGCTGTTGTAATTATGACAGGAGAAAAGGAGGAAGTCAGGTGATAAGGTCCTATGTGTTAAGTCCCGATTGGGCGAAGGAGTTTGAGGTGGATGGATGTGTCAACAAAACATAGGACTTTGACTCAGGAGACTGCCGTTTGTTGACGATATGATACTGATAGTATTGTTTCACTGATCCATGACCATTCTACAAATTTAATCATGTGTTTATTATTGTAGCCATGATGATGAAGGTCCTCTAAACTTAAAGTTATTTTAACCCTCACCATCATCTTTTACTGAACCTATTGAAGTAGTTTTTGGGCCTAAGTTTAACCAAACTTTCAAAAGATATTGCTTCATTCTCTGTTTTGATGATGATGGTGGAGAGCGCTGTCTAACTTGTCAGTCCAAAACTGGCTGGTATTCGGCTGGGCTGAGATCTGAGTCACATTATTTTCATGCTCATTAATCCGTTCATTCAACTCATGTTCTGCTTTAGAGCTATCTGCATTCTGTATGTTTCTCCACTCACTTAGGTTTTCACTTCTATTTGTCAACTTCACTAATAGACACAAAAAGAGCATACCTCAAGGAGGTGACAGAGAACCCAACAGTCATTCTAACAGAACTTCAGAAGTCCTCTGCAAGGATGGGAAAACCTGCAACTATTTCAACACCACACCATCAATCAGGCCTTTCAGGTAGTGTGGCTAGACAGAATCCATTTTGGAAAAGGCATATGAACAGCCCACTTTGCATTTAGCAAATTGCATATAAAGGACTCTAAGAGCACGAGGAACAAGATTCTCTGTTCTGGTGAGACAAAACTCCAAATGTCTGATGAACACCAGACACTGTTCCTCAGTTGGCTAATACCATTCCTACAGTGAAGCATGGTGGTGGCAGCATTGTGCATCGTGGGCGTGCTTCTCAGTGCCAGGGGCGTGGAGACTGGTCAGAATTGAGGTTGTAGACCGCAATTCTGACTAGGATGAATGCAGCCAAAAATAGAGAGGTTCTTAAAGAAAACCTGTTCCAGCATGCACACAACCTGAGACTGGGGAATGGTTCACCTTTCAGCACAACAATGACCTGAAGCATAAAGCCAAGATGACACTGGATTGACTTCAGAAAAAATCTCTGGCTGTCCTTCAGTGGCCCAGTCAAAGCCCAGACTTAAACCCTGCTGAATATCTGTTAAGAGACCTGAGGATGGCAGTTCACAGAAACAACTCATCTAATCTGACAGAGCTTGAGAGGATCTGCCAGGGAGAATGGGAGAAACTACCCAAATCCAAGTGTGCAGACCTGCCCAAGAAACTCCAGCTATAATTGCTGCTTCTGTGAGGTTTCTACAATGTTCTGAATTAAGGCTCTGAATACTCTGTAAATGAGAGATTTCAGTTTTTCACACTGTGAATGAACAAATCAAACGTCTCTGGCTACTCTGTGATCACTTCATTTTTCCTCTATATGGTTATCTTAGTGTGCATGTGTGTCTGCATGTCGGTGTGCCATACTTTGCAGCTAGGGTGTCCCTACCTACAGTGTAGTCTAATCACTCCCCTGCTGTAAAGAACATAGATAAGGTTTGTTCCGCGTGCGCACACACAAACGTACATCATGTCCTCCACTGCAGGATTCATTTTGCAATCAAATAACAAGACCTTCTCTAAGTTTAATAAAAAGCAAACTCAAGACACACCATGTGTCATTAATCAGAGTGTTTTATTTGTAAAGCAGAGGTTTTCCACAACTTTGGAAGATATTCAATGTAGAATTTCCAAAACATATACATTGCACAAAAGACAGAACTATGTTTGTATTTGTTTAATTTATTGCTACACGTGTTTTTAAAGAAAGGGCATCCAAATTATGTCACAAGCCTAACCACAACCCTTATTTGTTTATTTAAATCTAAAAGCCCATTTTAATCACACAGGCCCAATGACCTGATGGTCCTCTGAGCTCCCTGACTTCTAAGCTGGTTAAGTCATTGATCACTCTCTTGCTCTGCATATTTGATTATGATAAATATAACTTTTTATGCTAATTAGCTTCATCACTTCATGGTCATCCTTGTCATTATCCTATATTTGACTATGCATCATACATCTTCTCTTCCTGTTCATGATAAATATACATATTGTAAATAAATGACAATATATCTGAGTGAAATTGTTCTGACTCTTTTGTGTGTGTAAATCTTAAATATACATCTTCATTTCACAACTGATGGGGACACGGCAGAATTTCAAAAAACATCCGCCACAATGTGCAATGCACCATTCATCAATCACTGGTGGAAATAAGAATCATTCAGTTCTTATAATACTAGTTTTTCACCCACAGTTCACCTTTGTTTTATCTTCAGAGAAAATTCTCTAAGTTGGGGTCTTGTTTTGTCACCAAGTCAGTGTCAGTGTCATGACTTGTTTTCTTAGATGTAAGAAAAGTCTACATCAGATTTGTGATGCATTCTTAAATAGTAGATTTATTTGCACCTGTGTTCTTGAATCCCATTTTCCTCATAAATTGAAAGTGTGTACCAATTGTTCCTAATTAGCATAGGTAAACGTCCTGTCAATCCTCATAGGGTCATGAAACTGGATGGCCTAGTGTGCACATACAGAAATTTTACTGCTGAAAAGATTATAAAAGCGAAAAAAAAAAAAAAATTATGACAGATTGGCCTGAATTTGGGATTGTCAATACGCTGTGCAATGTTTTTGCAAGAATAAAACACAATTTCTCTGCTGTTCTCTTTATTCACACATACTCCGGTTTGTAAAGCAGTTTGTTAAGTGTCCCTTTCAGTCATGGAGCGAGTACATATGCACTGCTGGTTGAACAACACCTTATGATAAGTCTGAGGGTTGGTGAATGGTGCCATTAACTAGGGCGTCAAACATATCATCAATTGCGTAATAAAAAAAAAATCATTATAAGAATAGAATCCACATAAAACAAACCACTGTTCCTGGAATTTAGAATTACTCAAAGACATGTTCCAATGAGCAATGCGTCTTGTGCAGCTCCTTGTCTGAGGTGCCATATGCATACAACTGCTAAATGCAGGAGTCATGTGCACCTCCTGGGAAAAAGGAGAGCACATTCAGAGGGTGGCTCTAGTATATGTGAATTAGTTGTACATTTATGGAGTGGTATTGCATGCTTGATATGGATCTGGTGTTGCCTTAATGTGCATGCATGTGCCAGTCTATTGTGCCAGTATTGCTGGGTAGACCAGCAATAGAATAGAATCCTCACTTGAGTGGGACTTTTTTTTCTGCTGTATATGGTAATTTTATGTATTGTGTGGCCAGTTGATTTATGCCATCCATGACTCACTGGAGCATGTGACTGATGGATGCCTGTGATATCCCCACCGCCTCTCGTAACTCCACCTGAAATGTTATGTGGTCGTACAGGGTTAGACCGTCTGATAGTACATTTGCAGTGCTGGCTCCAAACTACTGCAAAACTCCATGACAACAGCCCTTGGTAGCCTTAAGTGTCCCAAGAGGTACGCATAACTCTCTGCAAATAGATCTACGTGGTCAGGGAAGATGAATTCCCTCATTAGGGAAACATCATGAACAGCAGTAAATATGCCACTGGTCAAGCAGGCCTTGGGCATAACAATAGGTCTTTTTTGGGCCTACACATAGTGTGTGCAGCCTGTCTGATTCAAGCTGAATGTCTGTCTTGTCCTCTGTGCTGCTGTGTCTTTGTAAAGTCCTCTGTTTTGGGGCAGAGGGCTGCACTGCTGCAGCCACAGATAAGGCCTTCCGATAAATAGGAGGTGGAGATAACCATCCACCTCCTATCATTATCAGGCCACACAGGCCTACCTCCTTCAATCTCCGTGCTTCTGTTCAACTGTGGGGCATCTTTTCTTCTATTCCCTCATTTGACCCTCTAATTCTTTCTCAACCCTTATGTCTCTCTCTTCCATCATCCAATCACTACAATGCCAGGGTAGATCCATATTGACTTATCAGAGAAGCAAAATGGCCAAAGGGGAAATGAGGCTAATTAAATTGATAGGCAAAATAAATGTTGGTCTATGTGGTGTCATGTGCCATGTGCTGTTGTGTTCCCTTGTCTGTGTGTGTGTTCATATCAGTCAGCAGTGTGGAGAATCACTACGATAAGGCAACAGATTTAGTATGGATTGCTGGACAGAGTGAAAGCTATCTGAAATGAACAATGGACCCAATCTTGAGAGGAGTAGGAATCTTTTAGGAAATTTACCTAACTAGTCGTGAATGTAAGAGAGCCAGGGTATACACTGTATATAATACACAACAGCTAAGTGGTGGTGGCTATTGATCTGGAAGTTGAAGAATTATGTATTTCAAGCCCAAGCACCAACACACACACACACACACCTACACACACATACAAATAGATACAGTGCTGCTTGAAAGTTTGTGAACCCCTTGAGTAGTTTAGATTTTTCTGTTGTTTTATCGTGATTTTCTTATTTTATCATCACCCGTTTTTATATATGACATGTCAGGTTTATGTATATCAATTCCATGTACTTGTTTTGAGGGAACTGTGTCAGTAGCCAGCAGACTACGTGAAACATAGAATCCAAGTATGTGCAAAAGTAAGTGAAGCCCAGCTGCATTGGTAAAATCAAGTCAGTAATAGGCTCAGGTAAAACATGTGGGTGCTCAAGTAATCAATTAAGCTGAATAATCAAATAAGACATCCTTAGGAAAGGTTTTGAGCAGCACTGATTAAAAGAGAGAGGAAACCAACCAAACCACTGTTGTGGCAAGGCCTGAAGCATACAGATCAACAATGCTGAGAGGAAAGGAGACGTCCGAGGACATCAAGAAGAAGGTGGTGACAGCTCATCAGTCTGGGGAAAGCTACAAGACCATCTCCAAAAGATTCCAGCTCCATCCATCCACTGTAACACAAATCATCTACAAATGGAGGGCACTCAGCACCACTGCAACTCTGCCCAGAGGTGGACGACCATCAAAACTCTCACCAAGAAGCACCAGAAAAATAATAAATCAGGTAAAGGCCAACCCACACATCACCTTTAGAGAGTTACAGACCACTCTGGCAGCATCTGGGATAAATGTACATGCGTCTACAATCAGGCGACAAATGAACAGATATGGCATTCATGGGAGAGTTGCTTGCTAGAGGGAAGCCTCTGCTCTCAAGAAAGAACAAAGTTGCCCATTTAAACTTTGCTAGACAGCACTTGGACAAACCAGAGGCCTTCTGGAAGTCCATTCTCTGGATAGATGAGTCCAAAATTTAATTATTTGGCGACAATCACAGGCACCATGTAAAGAACCCCCTCCCAACAATGAAACATGGTGGTGGAAATGTGAAGGTCTGGGTCTGCTTTTCTGCCTCCACACCTAGACACCTCCATATTATCCAGGGAACCATGAATTCCCAGACCTATCAACAAACTCTTGACAAGAATCTCCTGCCATAGTCAGGAAGTTGAAGCTGAGACAGAAATGGATTGTAGTGTCAGATGCTTATCCTAGACCTGATTCTCTGTTTGCTTCTGTATCTCACTCACCCCCTCCCAACTCTATCCCTCACACACAGACACAGCTCCACTATCTCCTACACACACACCTCTACTCTGCCACATGCACACTCCTGCATCATTCCCCATGCTGCTCTCCCACATACACACACACACACGCACGCTCCCTTACTCTGTCTCTCACGAAGCTCTCTGTCCATTTGCAACTGTGGTTGTCCTTGACACCACACTAAACCTCAAAGGTATAAGTCCCTCTGTCCCGTACATTATTCCCCATTGTTCCCCATATACAGATGACCATGCTCCTGTTGCTCCCCTTGTGACTCCCCAATATTTTACTCATCTGTGTATGCTCCTGTGAATGTGCTGTACTCATGTCATACTCACTCCTGTCATACCTGTTGCTAATTTTGAGGTAGTCTCAAAAGTTTTTAAGAAAGCAAATGACAGAAATTCAGGTCCCATTGAAAGTAAAATGCGTGTGAAGCGTATTTAAAATGGACAAGCAATGATACACGAGATAAGCAATGACCCCAAGAGAGACAAAGCCAGCCAAATTCTAGGAAAAAAGACAAATTTGACGTAGAAGTTGACACTGGCTAAAATGCACCAACCAGACAAAGGGAAAATGAAAAAAGACATGCCAATTCACGCCCAGTAGTGTCCTTGGGATGGGTACAACCCCAGGTATATAATATGATGTATCTTTTGAGACTTTCAGATGCTCCTGCAGGGCTTCTCATGCTTGTAGACTCTGTGTTTGTAAAATAAAGCTTTCTGGACTCAACCTCTCTGATCTCCAGCATTTGATTGACTCTGTGCATTTTTCTCTGAAGAAGATTTGAACACTTAGAATTTTTTCGAGAAGACAAAAACTTAAGAGAGATAAGATTAAGGTGTGGGGACTCAGCCGGACCTGGACCCAGCCTCAACTGGCCCTTGACTGGATCTATCGCCTGGCCTGAAAAATCCCCATCAGGATTATGCAGCAAGACAATGACCCAAAGCATTCCAGCAAAAATGACCAAGGAATGGCTTAAGAGAAAGAAGATTCACACTCTGGATTGGCCTAGTCAAAGTCTGGACCTCAATGCTGTGGCAAGATCTGAAGCGGGCGGTACATGCCAGATGTCCCTCCAACCTTTCTCAACCAGCTGAGTTCTGCAAGGAGGAGTGGGCAAAAATCCCCATAAGCAGATGAGAGATACTGTTTAGTGGTTACAGAAGACATTTGGTTGAAATAATGGCTGCAAAAGGGGTTGCCACAAGCTACTAACTAAAAGGATTCACATACTTTTGCACATAGCAGATTTTCAGTTTTTTGAGAGATAAATTACTTTAGTTGAATAAATAATGAAAATATATCTCTTTTTTTCTATGTGTTCCTTATTTGGAAGGTCTGCTTTACAAATTAGAATTTGGATGTTCATTTCATGAGGTTATTTTAATTTTTTTTTACGAAAACGATAACCATGTCTGGAGGGTTCACAAACTTTCAAGCAGCACTGTATATATAGAATAGTATCAACTTGCAAACTTACCTCTATGTCGGTTGGTGGTTTTGTCAAACATTAGCATGGCATCCTCTACCTGAAAGCAGGCAGGAAGACGTATTACTTTGATATACACATACACACAGTATCAAACAGAAATATCTACCTCTATCTCTCATCTTTAAGGGTAGCACACAGAAGTACGTCAGAACACATGCACCTGTTCTTTTTATATGCAAACCTGCACACAGTATGATTAACAGTTGGTGCACATTGACTTGCAGGATACGCTTCTGTCCCAGCATTGGCACTCATGAAGACTTTTTTATCACATACTGGGAAATTTTATCACATTTGCTTTTCACATTGGCAGATCTTGGCTACATCTTTTTTCTATCTTTTTTCTGTCCAGTTGGTGCTACTGGTATCAAATAACACAATGTTACTGACATCAAATAACATGATACAATGGTAAGGTGTGTGTTTCACTTTAGGGTCCACTAGCATTGGGGTCTAAGGATATAATGGTGTTTGGATAGTGTGTCCAAGTTTGTCTCAAGTTCTGAAAGAAAGGTTAAAAAAGAGAGACAAGTGGAAGATCATAACAATGTAAACATGATAAGAGAAGAAAGAACTGACAGCGGGCATCTTGAGGGCCAAAGCCACATATGCTCAGAAAATTCAGGGTCACTTCACCTCCAACGACCCCCGGAGCATGTGGAAGCGCATCACAAACCACAACACTAGGGATGCACAATGCCCACTAGACCCCTCCCTGCCAGAGGCACTCAATAGGTTCTATGCCCGCTTCGAGGATCCTGACTCCCCCCCCTCCTGCACCAGACTCACACCACCCCCTGGTGATACACCCCTCAGTGTGACCACAGCTGACGTGAGGAGAACCCTCATAGGAATCAACCCCCGCAAAGCTGCAGGCCCTGACAACATCCCAGGGCGGGTTCTGAGGGACTGTGCTCATCAGCTGTCTGAGGTGCTGACGGACATTTTCAACACCTCACTGTTACTGGCATCTGTCCCCATAAAGACTGCCACAATTGTCCCCGTCCCCAAGTGCTCCACAGTGACAGGCCCCAATGACTACCGACCCATAGCTCTGACCCCGGTAGTCATGAAGTGCTTTGAGAGGCTGGTCATGGGCCACATCAAAAACTCCATCGATGTCACTGTGGACCCCCACCAGTACGCCTACAGGAAGAACCGTTCCACTGATGACGCCATCTCATCAGTGTTCCACACAACCCTCACCCACCTGGAGAGCAGGAAGTTGTACGTCCGTCTGCTCTTCCTGGACTTCTCATCTGCCTTTAATACCATCATCCCACAGACCCTGGTACAGAAGCTCTCCCTCCTCGGTCTGAGTCCGACACTGGGGAACTGGGTCCTGGACTTTCTGACCAACAGAACACAGACTGACAGAATCCACACCACCATCTCCTCCTCCATCACCCTTAGCACTGGCTCACCGCAGGGCTGTGTGCTGAGCCCCCTCCTGTTCACCCTGCTGACATATGACTCCTCGGCGAGACACCCCAGCTGTCACATAGTGAAATTCGCGGACGATACAGCAGTAGTGGGACGCATCACCGACAACGATGAGTCAGAGTACAGAGAGGAGGTGGAACATCTGGAGCAGTGGTGCAGAAACAACAACCTCTGCATCAATGTGGAAAACACCAAGGAGATGGTGGTGGATTTCAGAAGAGACAGGCGCCCTCTCCCCCCCTGCACATCGGAGGAGCAGCTGTGGAGGTGGTCTCCAGCTTCAGGTACTTGGGTGTGCACATCACCGAGGACCTCACCTGGAACACCAACACATCTCATCTGGTCAGGAAGGCCCACCAGCGCCTCTACTTCCTCAGGAAGCTGCAGCGAGCTGGACTTGGAGGCTCAGTCCTGAGGTGCTTTTACCACTGTGCGGTGGAGAGTGTCCTCTGCACCTGCATCACTGTGTGACATGGCAGCTGCACTGCTGCTGAGAGGAAGGCTCTGCAGAGGGTGGTAAAGGCTGCACAGAGGACTGTGGGGAACAGCCTGCCCACCACCTCAGACCTGCACGATGACAGCACGATGCAGAGGGAGGGCCCTCAGCATCATGAAGGACTCAGGTGGCTAAAGAGCATCCGGAGCAGGACCACCAGGCTCAGGAACAGCTTCTTCCCTGAAGCTGTAAGACTGCTGAACTCTAGCCCTGCCCTGTAGACCCCCCCCCCCCCCCCCCCTTCCCCTCCTCACCACACACTGACAGTCCTGCACTACAACACTTTATTTGTCTCACTAAGTGCAATACTTGGCCATCATAGGGCAACATGTTCCTATAGGTGCAATACACGGACTACCTCTGCACTACCACTACCTCCTACTTGCACATGAGTATTTATGCACGTGCTAACTTCGGCTTCCTTATCTTATCTTATTTTTACTTTATTTAATTGTTAATTGTTTAAATTTCACAATGTTTATATATTTCTCTAATGTTCATATTTATTTTTCTACTCTAATGTTTATATTATTGCCCTTATGTTTATATTTCATTCTTGTTCACGTCTTGCTCTGAATGGCTTAAACTGGGACCTGAGTACTAATTTCGTACCATAACATGTAAATGTCCTGGTATGACAATAAAGTTCCTTGATCCTTGATGATGTGTTTAAATGGGAATGGAAACAAGCATGAAGTGTGATGACTGTTTTATTCTCTGTTTGTCTGCCAGAATGAAAGACAAAGCAGAACTGGGGAGGCCTCATTAAATAAAAAAAATTTAAGAAAAAAAATTATAGCATAATATCAAATTAATGAAACGTAAACCACCACAGAGAAGCCTAAGTTCCCAGTGGATGCTGAATAAGTACAGTAAGTGAGTATGCATGTTTTTGTGATGACTGCAGCTTTCCTTTTGCTAGGTGGACTGGGAAAAGTCATCGACCAGGAGTCAGTGGACGACCAGTGAAAGATCAAGCAAGGCAATCTCATTTGCCACAGAGACCATCTTTGAGACATTACCACTCAAATACTAACAACTGTTATCACATGACCACAGTTCTCACTGATAAAAACTGAGATGTAGCTGAAAGCTTTGACAAAGAAGAAAATGAAAATAGAAAAGAACCTATTAGTTAAAATTATTCAACCAGCTTCAAGAATGACATTTTATGTGAATTCTTGTTTCCTTTGTCCATATCTGTTTTTTTTTTTTATTTTCTAGCAGAATCCATGCCTTTTCCACTGCAGTAGTTCAGTGGGGTCACCCCAACCAGAATCACAGGAGCTAAGTCATTGTCATGACAAAATGTCATTGTAATGATGAAAATAACATTTCTTTCTTAGCCTTCACTAAGGCTCACCTCCTACCAAATCGCAGTGATTAACTGCAGAATATGATGAATATCTGAAAAGACCTGGAATGAAAATGGCCTGGAAAATCATATGGCATGAACATGCCTCAGCTTTAGTGAATGAAATCCTTGTCATCTCTGTCAAACCTAGCGTGTGATAGTGTGTTAGACTGCAGAAATTAACTTTCTGTCCATTCCACTGAATTACAAATTCTTATTTTATTTATGTATTTATTTTAAATTCAGATTAGACATGCTAGTTCAGATGAATGACAGACTGAAGTGAGTTCTAGCATATAAAATGAAAGCTGCCTTTCCCACAACTACCATACTGTTGAAAACCTTTGAGTTTGTGATAGACAGAATGTGGAGGGCAGGTGCACACTGATGTACTGTGGCTCTGAAGGCTCAGGGCAGCATGAGGCTCTGTTTTGTGCAGGTTGTGGCCTGGGAAATGTTTGCTGAGCAACAGTAACAGCTCATTCCCAGTGACTGATGCCAAGTATTTCTCTGTATGCAGAAAGGCAGAACTTATTACTTGAAGTGTGAATCCAAAGGGTATGTGAGGCCACAGAAGATGTACTGTTCCAGCTCTCAGACAGAGAAAAGTAAATTTAAAAAAGACATGGAATGATGCAGGGTGAGGGATCGCTTGTTGACAGGACAGAAATGCATAACATTGACTCTGATTCTCTCCCTTGCTCTGTCTGCCTCTTTTCATTGCTGTTATTTGTATGTTTGTTTTGCATGTGTGTTTTATCCTATTTGATAATCAAAAGGCTCAAAATTCATGGGTGGCTTGTCTGAAGAGGGAGAGGTAGTGATGACAGCTCTTCATGAGTTTTTGCAGTCATCATGCTGCCAATCTCTTTGGGGAAAATGAAAAAAAATGAATAAAGCGATGGAGGCTTCCTGTTACTGTGAACTAGAAGGAATTATGGGGCTTCACCTTTCTGAAAAACAGCAGCATTTCCCAGCTAACCTTGTGTCAGCTGCCTCTAGTACTGGTCATTAGCCAATATCTGTAAATATGAAATTAAGAGATAAGAGCGCAGCAGATAAGGAGAAACTAGGAACTGACTGAACCTTTGAGAAACAGCCTATCTATACTTTCCATGCATCTGCTTTCTGCTATCCCAATCCTCTGAAGAGCTGCACAGAAACTTTTTCTTTTAATCTCTCCTTTATTTCAACTAGACGAGCTATGGTGATAAGAGTTCTCTTTTGACAAGGTCCTGGGTATCACCTACTGACAAAAAAATAGTCCCAAGCTTTTCAGAGGATATCTCAAAAACACCTTGGATACTGGTTTTCAAACCATAATTTCAGATGCTCCCGAAAATCTTTAATATGTGATTGCTCAAATGTTTTCACACATATACTGTACTGAGGTGCCAATTAGTGCTGCACGATTAATCTAATCGCAATCGCAATGTCACGCTGTGCGATTACGTAACCGCATAAAGCACTGCGATTTGCGATTTAATGTAAACCAATGTGGAGTAATTGACGGCACATCCACACGCTGTGGGCAGCCGCAGGTATGGTCACGTGACTACCCGGGTTTCAGCAAACAGCAGTAACGCTGGACGCTGAGGAGGAACATGAGGGACAAACAGAGTTGATAGCGAAAAAAAAATGCTTCTTCTGTTGTATGGCGATACTTCGGATTCAGGCATGACGACCCTGAACAGCAAGACGTGCAGTGTAAAACCTGCAAAGCTAAAGTCGCTACGTCCCGAGGTAATACGACCAATCTCTATCAACATTTGAGACAACACAGAGAAAAGTTCGACGAGTGCATGCAAATAAAAGCCCAACCAAGTAACGTGAAAGATAAAACTGAAAACCGCCTGAAAGAACCGCAACGTACAATCACGGATACATTTTGAAAATATCTTTATTTTCAAACTTTTATTTTTTTTTTTATATTACATTATTTGGAATAAACAGCGTAATCTTCAGGTTTTGTATTTTTTTGTGTCATGTGTATGTTTTGAGTTGAGAAATACACAAACTATCATTATTCTGTGTTGTCCTTGATATTCAAGCAAGTGGACTCATGACACCATTCATTTATAATATCGTAATCGCAATCGCAAATCGCAATATTGTCCACAATAATCGCACTCGCACGTTTTCATCAAATCATGCAGCACTAGTGCCAATCACACAAAGTAGATCTTGAAAATCCAGGACCCAAGATGGCGCTGTCTCAGATGGCAGCTTGTAGCAGCAGCTCCCTGCATTTGCAGTAGTTTTTAACGTTTTTCTAAGCTTTTCTCTAGTGCTTAGTGTTTTAATATGTCTGTTTCTTGTCTACTTTCGTTTTTGTTCTGTCCTTAGTTGATTTTTTTAGTGTTTTGACAGCATGAATCTGAGATTTAGAAACTTTTTTCTCCTGTTCCTGGTGCTTGGGCTGCTCAGGGCCCCCAGCAGCCATGCCGAGAAGACCCCCGGCATTTTTTACCATCCTTCGTGGCCGGAGAGAAGCCCCAAATCCCAGAGGAACTGAGGAGGAGACGACGAGGATGCAGGGCAGGAGTGAGAAGACGGCTGAAGAAGCAGCATTTTAAACCCTGTGTCCCCGCGATCATCACGGGGAATGTCAGGTCACTGGCAAACAAAATGGACGAGCTGGAGGCGCTCACACAGACCCAGCAATACAGAGAGAGGCCAGCATCATGTGCTTAACGGAAATGTGGCTGCACGGACTGATACCGGACTCAAATGTTACAATCGCTGGATTCCACACAGTGCGAGCGGACCGGGACACCACTGCGGCCGATAAGAAGAAAGGAGGGGGGGTCGCCGTGCTCGTCAACAACAGGTGGTGTAAACTGGAGCATATCCACGTCAGACGTGGAACTTATTGCTGTCGGACTTTGTCCATATTATTTGCCATGGGAGTTTACAAACGTTATCGCCATCACCGTCTATATTCCTCCGACCGGTAAAGCAGACGCGGCCTGTGACATCATCCACTCTGTAACTGCCAACCTGCAGACTAAACATCCCGGTGCCTTCATCTTCATCACAGGGGACTTTAACCATGCCTATCTCTCCTCCACTCTCCCCACGTTCCATCAGTATGTCCAGTGCACAAGAAGAAACAATAAGACTTTGGATTTACTGTATGCTAATGTCACCAATGCATACACCTCCACTGCACTCCCTCCACTGTGCAAGTCTGACCACAATCTTGTCCTGCTCTCCCCATCATACACACCTGTGGTTCAGCAGCAGCCAATCACTGTGAGGACTGTTAGGAAATGGTCTGATGGTGCCATGGACGCCCTGCGTGACGCTCTAGAAACCACTGACTGGCTTGGTCTGTATGAACCACATGGTGACGACCTGGATGGACTAACTGACTGTGTTTCTGAGTACATCAAATTCTGCACGGACAACTCCATCCCCACCAAGAAGGTGTGCTGTTACCCTAATAATAAACCATGGGTGACAAGTGACCTGAAGGCCCTTTTGAATGATAAGAAGAGGTCCTTCATGGCTGGGGTCCACACTGAGCTCAAGAGAGTCCAGAAGGAACTGAAACACAGTCTGAAGGAGAATAAGGACGCCTACAGGAGGAAGCTGGAGGAGAGACTGGAGAGAAACCAAACCAGGGACATGTGGAGTGGAATGAGAGCGATCACTGGTTTCCAGAGGAAAGAAAGATGTGTAGCTAAAGGGAATGTGGACCGAGCCAATGAGTTAAACCAGTTTTTCAACAGGTTTGATTCCAGCTCCCCCTCCCCCAACTGCGCCCCCACTTCTCCTCTGAGTGATCAGTGGCCTTCTTCACACCTCCCAGGGCCCCTAATGCCCCCACCATCTTCCTCCCCCTCCCCTCTCCAAACAGACCCCACCATCCCCCCCTCCCCCCAGATAGGACTAACTATCACATCCAACCAGGTAAGGAGACAGTTGGAGAGGCTCAACCAGGGAAAGGCTGCTGGATCTGATGGCATCAGCCCACGGATGCTGAGGAACTGCTCCAGCCAGCTGTGTAGAGTGCTGCAGCACCTGTTCAATCAGAGTCTTCACCTGCAGAGGATTCCAGTGCTGTGGAAAACATCCTGCCTGGTCCCGGTGCCAAAGAAGAACCACCCTGTAGCACCGAATGACTACAGGCCTATTGCACTGACCTCTCATGTTATGAAGGTCATGGAGCGGCTGGTGCTGTCACACCTCAGACCCCTGGTGAGCCCATACCAAGACCCACTGCAGTTTGCATATCAGCCCAAGGTGGGAGTTGATGATGCAATAATATACTTGCTGCAGAGGGTTTACTCTTCCCTGGACAGACTGAACACCACAGTATGGGTCATGTTCTTTGACTTCTCTTCAGCATTCAACACCATCCAGCCGAGACTGTTATGTGCTAAATTAGAGAAGATGCAGGTGGAGGCTTCCCTTGTCTCATGGATTGAGGACTACCTGACAGGCCAACCACAGTTTGTGAGGCTGCAGAGCTGTGAGTCCGACCTCCTGACGAGCAACACCGGGGCTCCTCAAGGAACTGTACTGTCTCCCTGTCTATTCACCACCTACACGGTTGACTTCCAGTGACTTCTGAGTTATGTCACCTCCAGAAGTACTCGGATGACACAGCCATAGTCGGGTGTGTGGAGAATCACCTGCAGCTGAACGTGGCCAAGACAAAGGAGATGGACTTCAGTAGGAGTCAGTCCCCGCCCTCTCCTGTCTGTATTAGTGGGAAAGAGGTAGAAATAGTGACTACTTATAAGGTCCTCGGTGTTCATCTGGACAATAAACTGGAGTGGTCTACAAACACTGATGCTGTCTACAGGAAGGCCATGAGTACACTTTACTTCCTGAGGAGACTCAGGTCCTTCAGTGTTTGCAGCAGGATGCTCCACATGTTCTACCAGTCTGTTATGGTGAGCACCATCTTCTTTGCTGTGGTGTGCTGGGGTGCTGGCATTAAAGGATGCGAACAGACTGAATAAACTCATCAAAAAGGCGGGGTCTGTTGTCTTTAAACTTGCCAACCTGGAGGAGGTGGTGAGGGACAGAATGCTGTCAAAGCTGAGGACAATCATGGACAGTCCCTCCCACCCGCTCCATAAAACTGTGAACAATCTGGGAAGCAGCTTGAGCAACAGACTCCTGCTACCACGCTGCTCTAAGGAACGGTACAGGAAGTCATTCCTGCCGTCCACCATCAGACACTATAACACATCTGTGTCTGTCAGTGCTGTGCTCACAAACATAGAGTAATGCATCATCTGGGGTGCGCTATAAATCTCAGTTACAATACATTAACTGTATATATATGTTAACTGTAACATTAACTGTATACATACAGTATACATAGGGGTGTGCGATATGACGATATTAGATCGTGAAGACGATCTTGATGTTGACGATCTGCCAGAGGAGAGAGATCGTATTATCGTCTAAAGGGGCACATTCTATTAATTGCAGCTCTATGCTTGCGCACAGACGCACGAGAAGTTTTTTTGCCTTGGGCAACTAACAGCCCGCTTCACGTGAACATGACCAACCAATCATGGCGAAGTATGAGCAGTGCTGATTTTTTTTTTTTTTTTTTTTTTTTTACTAGCCTCGCTGTTTTAGTCAAGGTGTAGTGGGTAGCCATGGCCGACTACGAAAGTGAAAGCTTGGAGTTCGTCCCCAAAAAGAACTCCACTTCAGTCGTATGGACAGTGTTGGAAAGTAACGGAATACATGTAACGGCGTTTCGTATTCAGAATACGTAACGCCGTTTCTGTCTTGGCCAACACATTCCTGTCCCGGCTCTGTTTTGCCAGCTGCGGCTCAAGCTCTCGCTCCTGCAGCTCCTTGTCCGACTCCATTCTGACCGACTGATCAGGCGAATAGCTCGTTTATTTCCGTTTGTTTTCGTGGAGCTGGGGCTTCTGGAAAACGCATCGGGTTACCTTCGTTCATTTAGAGAATAAATATAAACTCGTGAAACAGGGAAGTATCGTCACGTAATCCATTGATTTCAACAATGTAACTGTATTCTGAATATTATCTATTTAAACTGTAACTGTAATGGAATACAGTTACTCATGATTTGTATTGTGAATACGTAGCGCCGTTACATGTATTCCGTTACTCCCCAACACTGTGTATGGAACTGGTTTGGGTTTTCTCCAAACGACAAAGCGCAAACACAACGAACCTCTTTAACCACCTGAAGAGGCGGCATCCGAAACAATTTGGTGAGAGCCAAGCAGCGAGGCAAACCATGCATCAGCCAGTGGTAACGGCTAAAGACATTACACAGAAACAACCAACTATAACTCAAGCCTTTGATAAAAGCACGCCATATGAGAGAACTAGCAAACGATGGAAAGAGGTTACTTTTTTTGCCTTTATAACTAAGTTTTTACATAGAAAATAGTTTGGTTCTAAATTAACTTCACTGTAAAAAAATGAACAGTGATAAAATCGTGATCGTGATTTTACCATTAAAAAATCGTGATGTGATATTTTTGCCATATCGCCCACCCCTAAGTGTACATACCCCTAAGTATACATACATATATATATATATATGAAATGTGAGCAATAATTTTCTGCTTTTAAATTCAGACAAAATGTTAGTTATTGTAAATTGCCCCTAGCACCTCAGAGACACATTAGCTAATGATCTGGTTACTCTAGATCACATACAGATATCCTGTTCTCATGTCATTATGGTGTGAGAAATATACACAGGTGCACGTACAAATACACAGTTTGGGAATACTATGTTATACAGCAGACTCATTGCCATTCCTAAATATTTCTCATTGCTGGAAGGCTGTGTAAGCTGTAGTAATAATAAAGGCTTGTCATGACTAGGGCAAGGACTTGGACCCAAATGCATGACCCCACACACGAAATCAAAAATAAATGTTTTTTATTCTCACAAAGTTTCAAATAAGGATCACCCACAAAGGGGAAAAAGGCACAAAAACAAAAATACAACATGCAAACGCAAAATCACTCTTAGTGAGGAGAAACACGGAACAAGGAGCTAAAACTAAACAAGAAACAAAGTAACAAATACAGAACCTGACTAGGGATACCATGACAAGAAGCAAGACGAGAGACAAAAGACAAGGCAAAAGACATGAGCCAAAGGCAAGAGACAAAAACAGTCAGTTAATTATTGGCCCCAGAAACAGCAGTGGACAAAACAACCTCCACACAGTCGACTTCATCAGCAGATGGAAATGTAGGCTTGACATTCCTGAAAGTGCGTAGACTAATGGAAAGTCTACAACAGTTCATTGACAACTAAGCAAAATCTGCTGATTAAGGTCAATGCTGTCAAAAACTCAAGAACATGTGGACATTGTGAAGACTGACAGGGTTCATATAGGGCAGATGCAAATAGTGGCATCCTGTGCCAAAATACTGTAGATGGTTTGTAGAGTGTTACACTGCTTCTGGTTCTCAGACCAACAGTCATTATTTGAGGATACATTTTTGCAAACTAACACAGGCAAATGTACAGCCACTTCTCATTGTGAAGGTATTTAACTGTTAGTTTTCTTGGTAGCAGTTTTTCTGTATATGTTACACAGAATTAATGTGTTAGTTACTAATGTGTTCAGTTATGTATGAGAGATCCCCACTGGCTTCCACTGTAGCACTTATCAATTTGCCAACGAATATATCAAGGCTGCGTTCTTTCTCCTTTACTCTTCTCCCTGTACACCAACAGCTGTACCTCCAGTCACCAGTCTGTCAAACTGCTGAAGTTTGCAGACGACACCACCCTCATTGGTCTCATCTCTGACGGGGATGAGTCTGCATACAGGTGGGAGATTGACCAACTGGTGTCCCGGTGCTCCAAAAACAACCTGGAGCTGAACACAGCGAAGACAGTGGAGATGGTGGTAGACCCTCATTTCCCCAATACAGACTATGTTACATTAACATAATTCAGCTCTGTACTGTATGTGTTATATTAACGCTCCTATAAGGTATTATTACCTCTTTGCACTACATCCACTTTGCAACATTGCACATTATACTATTATTATTTGTACAGACTTTCTTCCTCTTAGTAAAATTCTGGTTACTGTCTCCAACCTTTCTATATTACACTCATGTTTAACGCCAGGCACAGTCCATGGTTCATTTGTGTAAAGATTATGGATGGAGAGATTCCACCAAATTAGACTCAGTCACATGTTTCAGTAAACATTAGGAATATCTACATTTTACCATATTCTGTCAAAAAGCCTTCTTTCAGATAAGAAAAAAAAGTTTCATAAATGTTTTCTTATCCTGTATCAAGTGCTGTGTTTTTAGGTTTCAGTGTTCTTCTTGATACTGTTTTTCTTTTCTCTGAAGAATCAGAAAATCACTTTAAGTAGCAGTCCATCAGCAAGGTTTCCCTACAACTTTCACTCATTACAGATAAAAGCATGGCAAAATGCCAACATACAGCACATATGCAAATATAACATGTACACATGGATTTATTCCTATTTATATGCCACTGCTTATAAAAATGGAACACCTAAAATCCAATCCAGCAATATCCATCATGTGTTATTAGAGTTTTTATGAAAATAGTCAATAGAAACATTCTGTAATCTGTTTAGTTTTAACATTATGCCAAAAGTGTAAATGTTGATGTATGTTTCTTTTTCTATTGAAACTATCAGGTTATTTTCTTAGACTTGACAAAACTCCAGACATATATATAGGTACTTTTAGGGGCATCATATGGGAACTCTGAAGTGTAGGAGGATCCTTGGTTATCTCTTCAACATTTCATTCTCCATGTCAGCTGAACATGTATCTTCACCACCCATTTGTAGCACAATGACCACAATCATTGTAGCTTAGCATCCCCTTCCATTCAGCAGCTGTATTGCTTGCATATCCCTCCTTTTCCATTGTCCCATCTAGCTATCCCACCTCTGTGACGCCTCCTCTCCTCCCCCCAGCCCCCAACATCATTTCATCTCTTTCTCCAGCAGCCTCTCTCACTGCCCCTGTCTATTGCTGACAGTCCCATGTCGCCATGCGCTCCTCTCTTTGGACTGAGCCAGATAAGCAGGTAATTCATCATTTCAGTGAAGGGTACACACACGTACACACAACCACACATACATTTACGAACATTCACACACTGGGCTGCTCTTATCAGTGCTTCACAAAGACTGGGTCAAGCTCATGCCAGGTTTCTGTCTGAAAGTGACCCACAGCCTTGGAGCACCAAATTACCATGACAGCATCCAAATTATCCCCACAGAATGACAAGAGACAAATTAATATATTTCCCATGATCCTTCTGTGCCTCAGCCCTCAATTTGTGCTGCTATTATTGGGAGGAGAGAAAGAATGGTTTAACCAAGCCCAGGGTGTGTAAGGAAGGCCTTTATAAATGCAAATTACCCTGGCTGCCTTTCTCTGCTGAGAACAATGCTGAAAAATAGGAGGTTGGCCTGTTAAAAGTGATATCACTTCCACTTTATTTTTTCCTTTTCTGTCGCCTTTTTTTTATTTACAATGCACAAAAAGCCTGGGAACAGCAAATTCGATTCAAGAAGCACAGTAAAACACAATCATGCGGAAATGTGGCATATTTCAGCTGACAGATTCATAAAAGTGTCACTGGTATAATTGAGTCAAGAATGAAGAGGAAATGATGATGAAAACGGGGATGATGATTATAGCTGGGTAGCACTGTCAAGAGGAGTGATTGTGTAGGAAGGAAGGAAGCTGTTATTCCCCCCCCTTGCCTTGTAGAATAATATAAGGCATCAGCATCAGCAAACAAAAGCAAAAAAAAACAATTTTATAATTTAACACTCTTTTACAGTAGAGAAATATATCAATCCTGCATCTGCAAGCTTTTGAGGAGAGAGCACCATAAGGAAGAAAACAAAATGGATGTGCACAGTTCTCCAGTTGCACAAAGTCACACAGGATACACTGGGGGATACTTAAATGGGATTTGTGATGGTGATGACAGTATAGCATGTACAAGACCATGAAGCCAATCTGAATTAAACCAAGAAATATCTTTTGCCAAAAACCTGATTGTATTTGAACATGGTTCAATTTTGGTGGTAAATGGAGAGGATAACTAGGTTTGAGAACTCTAGTTGCACAGCAGGAAATAACAAAAGCTGATCTGCAGGGGGGTGATACACTGCAGGCACTCTGTCAGTCATACAGAACCACACAGCAAACACAGAATTCAGGGTAAAAACATACCTTCGGCCATGGTATTAACATGTGTCTGGGGTGATCAAATCACAAGTGGACAGGTAGGAATGTATCCAAGACGCATTAAGGACAGGTAGGAATGTATCCAAGACGCATTAAGGACAGGTAGGAATGTATCCAAGACGCATTAAGGAAGCATCTGAGATCCAATCACTCAGACTATATTTGAGTGGACCATATTCAGAGATGGTCTGGGACACAAGTTGCCAACTCTTTTAGGAGTGTGAACACAAATATGTCCTGGGCCACACTGAAGTTGCTCAGCACAAGCCAGTAAATGAAATCTTTCAAAACACAAAGTACTTGTGTTCACTGTTAAAAACAACAACACATTTGGTCTCAGCAAATGGAAGTAGTGTATGTGTTTATTTGCATATTGAGCAGGGAAGTGAGAGCCAATCACAAATGGTCACTGGAGACACATTTTGATGCCAGGTGTGAAATGACATACAAGGACCTGTCTACTTGAGATCAGATCACACAAAGTTATACAAAGTAATAAAATAGCATGACAAAGTGATCAGGGATGACGAGCAAAGAAAATAAGCACTGCTGTATTCTCCAGTTTCCACTAAAAGGTTCCGCTAATAACATTAAGAACATTACTGGACACAAAACAGTTAAGGCTAAGCTAAGCTAGGCACTAGCTGGCAGTACTAGCTCTTCCACTTCACAGTCCATCATAAACAGTGACAGAGGAGATGGAAGAGGAAGTAAAGGGACACATTTTCCAGACTATATTTACATATCCAAAAATGCAAATATTTTCATATACCTCATGTATATAATGCAAATAAGAAGATGTCTTTATGTTTTTTCTATTTTCTATTTTATTATATTTTCTGTTTGATATTGGATTATATATATCTTTCTCTGTTCAATTTTCTTCTTCATTTGGGAGTGTGTAAGTAACAAAAGAATTTCCCTACAGGGATTAATAAAGTTTTTTCTGATTCTGATTCTGATGTACCCAAGCCTTATACATCACTGTACTCACTGTTAGTATCTAAATATCTGATCCACAGAATCACTTTAGTCAAGATTAATTTAATAAGAGACATAAATATCTACATTACTCTAGTTTTTTTTTTTTTTTTTTTTTTTTTTTTTTTAAATCTGGTTACTGTTGCTGCTGTCTAGGGTTTCATGTGAAAGCAGGTTTAAAATGCCTGGATAGCTATACAATTGTACGTACACATTTCCTCAGGTTCAAACAGGTTCAAACAAACAAGAGGATATGTAAAAAAGATTGTCAGTTTTTTTTTTTTTTATTTGTTTTTTTTTTTCAATGTATAGGCTGATACAGTCATGACTTGCAGGTTAGACAATAACTCTAAATGATGTGAATGTGAGTATGAGCCTGATATTTGTTTTTGTACAGTCACAGCCACAATACTAAACCAATCCTAAAATCAGCCACTAACCCTTGTATGGTGTTCAGGTCTGTGGGACCCGTTTTCAGTTTTTATCAAAAGAAAAATGATACGATTAATTATTTTTTCAAACTCAGACTCTTTGGCCTTGGCTCATTTTTTCACATTTTCACATTTTTAATGACCACACATTGTACACCCCTCCTACACATTTACATTACATACAGGATGTTTGGGTCCACCGGGGCTAATGAAAGTGTGGAAATTGTGGATCCTGTGTACCTTCACTCTGTCCTCCACCTGTCTGGGCCTGCAGCTGTTGTCGGAGCTCCTAAAGAGGAAGCTGACCATGATGGGAATGACACAGAAAGACAAGTCTGAGCTCCCACCCCAACTGCTGACTACAAAGAACAGGCCTGTCAATTCTTCCAAATTTGTGTACGCGGCTGACATGTCCCTGGTATCCTATGTGCCAAAGAAAGGCAAGAATGTGGTACTCTTGAGTACACTGCACAGGGATGGGAGACTCTGTGGCCAGGAGCATCAAAAACAGGAGATCTTTTCATTATTCTAGGTTGCAGCCAGCAGCAACAAAAAGAAGCGCTGCGAGAGTGTGGACCCAAGATGGACGGAAAAACACAATATACATACATGCAACAAGTGCAAGAAGTACATATGCAACAAAACTCTGCCTCTCATGTGTTGTATAGGCTGGTATGAAAAGACAATGTGTTCAATGGGGCTGATGTGTTGTCCAGACTGACATGGTTAGTGTATGTGTTCAGCTTGTGTTTTGCAAACCGACTTGAATGGGCAGTATTTCTAATGAAGTTCAAATAAATACAAATCAGTAGTTATGAAAAACCTTGTTTCATTTGGGAATTTGTTGAATTTTTTCCACTCATATCTTGATTGTAATTGATTTTCTTTTTTTATTACATTTTATTAAAAAACAAAAAAAGACTAGCATTTTAATTCATAAATGGGATCCAACAA
This sequence comes from Toxotes jaculatrix, assembly GCF_017976425.1. Classification (NCBI taxonomy): domain Eukaryota; kingdom Metazoa; phylum Chordata; class Actinopteri; family Toxotidae; genus Toxotes; species Toxotes jaculatrix. The sequence continues at coordinate 29,312,641 of NC_054402.1, read as the reverse complement.
AGGTAAAGCACAAATATTAACCATATATGCTGTTTATATTGCTTGTAATTGAGTTAAAGTAATCTGTTGAGTATTTTAACTTAAAATTGTTTGTGTTGAATTAAAAACCCAAAAATGCAGCGCGTCCACCAGACCCAGGAACACTGGCTGAGTAACAAAAATATGAACACCACACAAGGGTTAAAAACCTAAAATTGATTAGCTCCATAAAAATATTTAAGAAATTTTGAGTATTGTGGTAGTACTGACTCACTAATGAAAATCATCCTTTTTATTGAAGACAATTTTTGTTAGGGTGCTTTGTGTCTATATAAAGCCAGCACATTTGAAAGTTCTTCAGATCAAAAATGGCTAAAACAAGGAACTTAACACAAGAAATACACCTAAAGATAAAGATTCTCAGCCAGGAAGGGTACAGCTACTGCCAGATAGCCAGAAAGTGCAGATGCAGTCCTTCAGCAGTTGGATACACACTGCAGAAATACAGACAAACAGCTTGGAAGACAAGCCAAGATCTGGGCGTCCAAGAGTGTCTTCAGCGAGAAATGGCCGCATCCTGATCCGCATGTGCAGGGAAAACCACCAAATGACATCATGTGAGCTTCAGCAACAGTGGTCAAACCAAATTGGTGTCCAGTACATGGCCGACTCTTACATCATGGCATAAGGTCCTGCAAGGCTGTTAAGAAGCCCAGAGGCAGAGGTTAGCTCGGTGCCGCTGGGCCCAAGCACAGAAGGACTGGACAGCCAGGAACTGGAAGAAAATTCTGTGCTTGGATGAGTCCAGTTTCCAGACTAATGCTCCTCATGCTAATGTGAGGGTACGCAGAAGGCCAGGTGAGGCATTATCTCCAGCATGTACAGTACCTACTGTCAAGCATGGTGGAGGCAGTATCATGGTTTGGGGATGTATGAGTGCTGCCGGCATTGGTCACCTCACTGTCTGTGATAGCATATTGAACTCTGCTAAGTATTGTTCCATTCTCAAAACCCACATTCTCCCTTCTGCACATGCACTGTTCCATCCAGGTGAAAATCTTTGGTGGATTATCAAAAGGTCTGTTTCAATGCGGAAACCAAAGAATTTGGAAGAATTAAAAACAGTAATTCAAAAAGAATGGGAGATTACCCCTCAACAGTGTGAAAGGCTCGTGGAGAACATGCCAGCCAGGATTAAAGCGCTACTGCGTGCTAATGGCAGGAGTACTAAATATTAATTTTGTTATGTGATGGTTTATTTTTTGTTCAGTTTTGAACACATTCTTTGCTATTTGTTAACTCTGATACCGACGATGTTGAGAACTGACATGTTGACACCAACCAGGTTTTTTTTTCTTGATAACAATAACAAAAGAAATCATTTGTTTTGTTTGTGTCTGTGTGATGCAGCCACACCTTGTGAAATTCAAAGAAGACTTTTGTGCAAATATTTCATGATAATTTTTGAGATTATATACAGATACAGATACAGATTATATACAGATACATATACATACACATACACATACATATATATATATATATATATATATATATATATATATATATATATATATATATATATATATATACTTCTCGTCACTCAAACATTTATGACAGCAAAATTTTGAACTCTTGTGATTAGTGTACTTACTTGCAGGGGCCAAGTAGAGTTGGGCCGTACTACCGTAAACTCTGACAGGCAAATCTGTGGCACTGACTTTGATAGTGCAGACTTTTCATTGGAGATTACTAAAGAGTCAAAAAGTTGTTCTTTGTCACACCAACCAAGTCATATCTTTGTATAAAATTTGGTTACAAAACAAACAGCCACAAACAATGATAGCTACTGCACATTCTGCCTATTGTCACTACTTAACCAAGCAACCAGCATCACCTATTTCAAGAGCAGCATGAACTTCGCATGCTGCTCTGGTTTTACTGGACACAATGCCCTTACATGCACTCAAGTATTGGAGTTGCTGTCAGTTTTCTGTTGTAACCTAAGTGTTGTGTATGTTTAAGAGTAGGCTAAAACTTTTATTTTTGATAAAGGTTACAGTACAGTTAGAGCTGGCTTCACTTGGCAGGCCTTGAACCATCCCCTAGTTATGTTGGGGAATTCCCATGATGGGAATTCCCATGATGGACCAAGCTCCTATCTTCTCTGCTCCATCTGTATACATTCATTTTCCAATAACATATTACTAACTTGGCTTCTTCCCTTTTTCACATAGTTTTGTGCTTTCTTTTCTCTTCACCTATTTCTTTATTTCTTAAGGCTTCTTCCCCTTCCCATAGTTTTGTGCTTTCTTTCCTCTTCACCTATTTCTTTTTGTAGGTACTTCTGCCCCCATTATCTCTTATTAATTATTATTATTAGTCCTATTATTAGTCTTATTGTCATTAGTTTTGCTATAATATAAATAAAACTGACTTGACCTGACTAAACTTAATATCTGTAAGTACAATAACTTTTGTGGTAATCAACCTTACATAACAGGTTTGTGTTTACATTTGGCAGCAATGTTCACAGTTTAGTGGCGAGAGACCGACAGCTGACAGCATTGCCCAAGGGAGAGAAAGGAGAGGTGGCAAGCTACAGCTCTCATGAATATACAACTGTGATCAAAGCATACTGTATTTCTATAGATGGACAAGTACTCTCTCTCTCTCTCTCTCTCTGTGTCAAGGTGAGGTCTGTCAGCATTGGCCTCTAACAGCTTAACTCACCATCCATGATGGTAATCCATGGAATGGTGAGGAAAGATGCAAGGCAAGGTAGTTCCTACATCCTCCGCTAACCAATTTCTTGGTGAAATCCCTGCATTACTAGAACATGTTATGTTCTGTCCTTTACCTGTGTGCCCTTTATTGTTAATTCCTTGCATGTAAGTCTGTTACATTATAAATTAATATTTCCATTTGTGGCCGTTTGTGGCTGCTCACCTGAGGACCTTTCATTGAACCACAGAGTGAATCCTCTACAAGCCCACATTCCGACAGTCTAAAACTGAGCCTGGTCTGCATTAGGATACGTCCACATGTCATGTCATCATCTGCCGCTTATCTGGGTCTGGGCCCAGGTCGCGGGGGCAACTGCCACCCAGTCCACAATGCACCTAAGTCCTATGGCACCTCCCACGGGTGAAAAGTCCACCTGAACACTCATATACATAGAAACTGGCTCAGAAGCCACTGCTTGTGCATGAGCATTGTGCTGGTCTGTGGGTAAATTACTCTAGATAAATGATTCATTCAGACTAGAGTACTGATGTCATAGAAAGATGTTCCTGCAGCGGACACGCACATCATCTTTAAAATTTAAGTCCACTCTGCTTTACAAATGACACCTGTGGGAGCAGCTCTCTGCAAACACGGACTGTAGAAATTTTGATTTAAGTGATATTTTATGCATAGAGAGAGAGTGATTTTTTTCCTTTCCAAAGAGCTACTGTGACTCATTACTTCCTTGACCAAAAATCGTTATCTGATGGTTATAGAAAGTCAGATAAAGAAAAGGTGACTGGGGGGCTAGATTGTTATTTGGCCTCACTCTCTTCAAACACACAGTGATTTAACTACCTCAAGCAGTCAATCAGTGCTATTTCCTGCTGCTTACAGAGGTTGTTAAATGTAGTCACTTTCTCTGCTGCCTGAATATCAGTTGCTCATTTGAGAGGGAACATGATTAGAGGTCATTGTGGTACATAACATTTAGAAACAAGAAAAACAAATCTCAGGCTCTGCTAATTGCCCCAACAGTTGGAAACATTCATTACATGATAGAAGTACAGCTAAAAATGTAGAGAAAGGGTTCTTTGGTCATTAAAATCTAGGGTAGGAAGTATCAATCCTCAGTTCATTAAAGCAATTTCTTATTTCTTCTTAAAGGCCAGTGGGTTATCATCGGACGCTTCCAGTAAGAGGGATGAATATCCACACAAAATTTCACCAACATCCAGTGAGACATTCTTTAAAAAGTACATAGCAATTAGACAAGGGAGATTTTTATGCCTCTGCACCAGTGATAGCCAAGGCTAGAGGCATTATGTTTTCGGATTGTCCGTTCATCCGTCTGTGCCGGATTCTTCTCGAGAATGCTTTGAGATCTCTCTGTCAAACTTTTCACAAATGGTGACTGTGACTGATCTGAAAGGAGTTTGGAGGTCAAATTTCAAAGGGCAAGGTCATTATGACCATATTTATGTTTTGCATGGTAATGCAATATCGTAAGGCAAATGTGATATCCCCTGGGCTTCCCCTGGGCAATATTATCAGGAAGCCTGGAATAAATGTCCATTGCTATGCGGATGATACCCAGCTATATTTATCTATGAAGCCAGATGAAAGAGATCAGCATACTTCAGGCATGTCTTAAAGACATAAAGGCCTGGATGACCTGTAACTTTCTTCTTCTGAATTCAGACAAAACTATTTTGTTTGGTCCCAAACACCTCAGAAACAGTTTATCCAACCCTAACCCCATATAGTTACTCTGGATGGCATTAATTTAGCCTCCAGTATGACTGTGAGGAACCTTGGAGTTATTTTTGATCGGGATTTGTCCTTTAACTCGCATATAAAACAAGTCTCTAGGACCGCCTTCTTTCACCTGCGCAATATCAGTAAGATTAGGAACATTCTGTTGCAGATTGATGCTGAAAAACTAGTCCATGCTTTTGTTACTTCTAGGCTGGAGTACTGTAATTCCCCATTATCAGGATGTCCAGTTAACTCTCTAAAAAGCCCCCAGCTGATCCAAAATGTGGCAGCGAAAGTACTGACTGGAATTAGCAAGAGAGATCATATTACTCCTGTATTAACTTCTCTTCATTGGCTTAAAATCCTTCTCCTTACATATAAGGCCCTCAATGGCCAGGCTCCTTCATATCTCAAAGAGCTGATAGTACCATATTATCCCAACAGATTGCTTGGTTCCCAGAATGCAGGTTTGCTTATGGTTCCCAAAATCTCTAAAAGTAGAATGGGAGGCCGAGCCTTTAGCTAACAGGCCCCTCTCCTGTGGAACCAATTGCCAGTTTGGGTTCGGGAAGCAGACACCCTCTCTAATTTTAAAACTAAGCTTAAAACTTTTTGTTTGACAAGGCTTATGATTAGTTGTAGTTACAGTCTTAGTTATTATGACTAAACTTATAGTTAGTCACAATTATCTCTATAGACACTGTTACAGTTAAGGACAAAGCCCATAGTAGGGGCGGCTCAGGCAACTGAACCATCCCTTAGTTATGCTCAAGGGGGGGGGGGTTGTAGGTTTCAGCAGTGAGGATCACTTCCGCGTTCAAAAAGCTGCAGTTCCTCGGCTGCCGCTGGGGGATGGCTCCAGAAGTGAGCTATTCTCCATTGACCCCCATGTTAAAATAGCCAACTTTACAGCCTAAAAAAACATATTTACAGCCTGGTACATTTTTTGTTTTTGGTCTCTATTGATAGTTTCCACTTCCATGAACACTGTGGGAGGGTGAATTTTTTTGTACCACAACCGTTTTAGTGTTATTTAGGCTTAATATATTAGGGCGTGGTTACGTTGAGTGACAGCCAGACATAGATAGGCACAGGCAGTTAGCTCTTTGCTAAAGCATCGGCTGGGCTAGGCGGCTACATCCAGAGGCCTCCAGCTACCTCCAGCGATTGACAGGGGCTGCAGTATCCGTGTTTGTTTGCCAATGTTTGGATAGGTTTTTGTGACAGTATGGCTTGTTGTAGTGTAGACTGTACTAACCGACCGTCTAAGGAGTCTGTGTTGCAGTTTTTTCGGTAAGTAAATTTCTCACTATTTTACCTGGATGTTTGCACTAATTAGCACGTATCGGCATATTTTGCCGCTGGCTTATGACTTAATTGCTGATTTATGGTCGCTGCTGATACAGATAGAGGACCGGAGCGGATAATGTTAGGAATGCTGCTGTGGTGTGTTCCGTGCTCTCAGAGTCAGTTTATTGCGGGAATACTAGGCTACAATTTTATTTCGTCTCATTTTTCTGTTTAAAAAGTCTGACATTGCATGGGCAGAGCAGCTCCGTAAGCGGCTCCTGTTGTTTGTGTGCTGCTGTAACTGTAAGTGGATAGTGGGTGGAGGCAGCGGTGAAAACCGGTAAATATTAAACATTTTAATGTATTATTATTATTTTTTATCGTTATAATTAATAATAATGACAATAATAATAATAATAATGTTAACTTTTTAATATATTTTATTAATATGAAATAATAATGATTGTTTCACAGTTAAATAACAGACTAGAAATAAATTTCCCCTCACAACTCCACCAAACCCTGCAGCTCCATCTAAAACCTCTCTATCTGAAACAGTCATGTTTAAAACACAGCAGCAACATTATGATCTCTGTTGTATGCTCTGTGTCGCGGTCGTACGGGGTCGAGCTAGTCGGGTCGGACTCGGCTGACCCATAGAGTAACCGCCTCTTTTTTCAAATATGGAAAGTATACTCCCACTAAAATCCAAGATGGCGCAGCTCAAATGCCCATGGTTTGGTCACAAAACCGACTCCCCGAAACCAATGGGTGACGTCACGGGTGCTACGTCCATGTCTTATACAGTCTATGGTTATGCTGCTATAGGCCTAGGCTGCTGGGGGACTTCCCATGATCTTCTGCGCACTTCTTCTTTTCTCTCTTTCTCTTCTCAGACCCACTCTCACATTTATTAGCCTTTATTACATGTCATTAACTCTGTGTCCTCTCTCTTCCATAGTCCTGTGCTTGTTTCTCTCTGGTCTCTCTTTCTCTGTGCCTGCCTGCAGGTATCTCTGGCTCCGGAGCTGCATGTTCTCTGTCTGTGGTCCTGGCTCCCCCCACCTGCTGCTCTTTATTGTCTACAATGATCCATTTCTAATACATGTTTAATGTTCCACTCTGCTACAGATAAATTTTGGATTAATATTCTATGCAGACTGTAATGTAAATAATTACCAATCATGACAGCTTTTTGCTTCTGTGCTCTATTTCCTATCATAACTGTAATCTGCTGAGCACACATTATCCACTAACTGCTCACTAACTGTAATCTAAATGCTGGCCCTCTAACATTGTCCATTGCCAACCCTGTTTGTATCATGTTTTATATGCTGCATGTCCTTCTCCTCCTCTCCTCCATTCCTAGCTGTCCTATCTTACTCCTTTTCCTCCTTTCACCCAGCCCGGCCATTGGCAGGAGGGTCCCCCATATGAGCCAGGTTCTGCTCAAGGTTTCTTCCTGTTCAAAGGGAGTTTTTCCTTGCCACTGTTGCCTTAAGTGCTTGCTCTGGGGTCAGGCTCTGGGTCTCTGTAAAGCGCTTTGAGACTATTTTGATAGTGGAAGGCGCTATATAAACAGAATTGAATTGAATTGAATAAGGTCAGAGGTGATTCATCTTTGGTACAAGGCCAGAGGCCAGAATTCATGGACTTGTGATGCGGATTAGAACATGGACAGGTAAAACGAGCATCACCTTCAAACTCTGCTCCCTCTTCACCTACAGACTAGAACATAACCTACTGCTGATGCAGCATCTATCCACAATATTGAAATGAAACCATGTGAGAAGTTTAGAGGGAAAATCACCATTTGATGGAGCTGTGACCTTGACTACACTCTGCTTTTTGTAAAATGTCAGAAGTCATAAAGGTTGCAGCCAAAGGTTTAACCTCAACACTGTGTTGTATTTTAAAAGCTTGTTATATTCTCTGTAGTGTAAAAAATCCTCATCATAAAAGTAAATCTGAACTAAAGCTGTCAAAAATTGTAGAAAGAAATACTCACGTAAAGTACAAGTACCTCAGTGTAAGTACAGTTCCGCACTTCTCCCTTTTGTTCACCTCCACTAATGACCTATAATCTAAATAAGTATGACCATCCCTCCCATTTACTGATATCATCTTATAAATATGTAAATCCAAATCACAATTTTATATTAAACAATCAAAATGCATATGTAGACGTCGGGGTGGCCGAGAAACCCGGTATACAAAAATAAGTTGTGGCAGACTGGAGCAATTCCCAGTTCCATTTTATTTGACAAAATTATAGTCTTGTTCAAAAACTTCACCGTAAAAAATACACATTGGGCCAACCAGAAAGACAAAAGTAAATAAAAAAGGGGGGGAAAAAATTCTCAAGAGCACTCCTCAAGAAGAATCAAAATAATACACAACAAAAGAATTCACTCTAAACTGCCTTTCTGGCAGTAGTGTCCAAACCGTTCCACAAAGGGCCGTGTGGCTGCAGGTTTTTGTTCCAACCAATCAAGAGCACACAGCTTGACCTTATGTCTGTGAATGTTCTCATTCATCCAGGTCATTGTTCTCTCTCTCTCAAATTGAATCGAAGGCAACTGGACTTGTATTTGTCTGGGAAGACATTTCGGTCTTTCTAGTCCGCACTAGTCTGACCCTGGTCAGACCGATGCATAAGAACTGATGAAGCCCCTTGGATAAGAGGCGAAACGTCTTCCCAGACAAATACAAGTCCAGTTGCCTTTGAGTCAATTTGAGAGAGAGAGAACACAGTTTGACCAATCAACTGTCTGAAGACTGAGATCAGTTGATTAAATGAGTCAAGTCTGGTGTGCTGTTGCTTGGCTGGAACAAAAACCTGCAGCCACATGGCCCTTTGTGGAACAGAAATGGCCCTTAGTTAGAATTACTAAGGAAATACAAAAAAGTAACAAATACTCAGAATTTTTGTGCTGAAACTATTTATATAATTTATTTGAAACTACTAGTACAGTCAACTTAAAAAATATGTCTAGATTTAGATGAATGTATTGCTTGCAAACACTTTCAATATTAAAATTCAGTAAATTCAACGAAACATTTTTTTCAGTGTGTGCCTCCTGAAATACTATCATAATCTTGGTGCTATTATGTTATATACCAGTTTATAAAAATCTGTGGAGAAGCTGTCTCCTCCTTAATGTCCCCTCTGCTGAACCAACTTGATAACAGGTTGACCCTCTTTAGACAGCAATAACCTCAAACAAGAGCTTGGGTTAGCTGCAGATCAGACCTGCACAACATTCAGCAGGAATTTTGGAGCATTCTTTCTCACAGAACTGCTTCAGCTCAGACATATCCATAGGATGTCTGGTCTGTCTTCTTTTTACCTCATTGATCATTCTACTTTGTGTCTTTGGAGATAAATTATTATTTATTAATTATTATTTATCACTACTCATATATGTAATTATTTTTCATGTAAGGTCTGGACTCATGCAACCACAGAATCTTCTTCCAGTTCCTGGCTGTCCAGTCCTTGTGTGCTTGGGCCCAGCAGCGCCGAGCTAACCTCTGCCTCTCGTTGATGAGGGGCTTCTTAACAGCCTTGCAGGACCTTAAGCCATGATGTAGGAGTCTGCCACGCACAGTGCAGGTGGAACACTGGACACCAGATTGGTTTGACCACTGTTACTGAAGCTCACGTGATGTCGTTCATCGTTCGATGTCCTTTCTCACTGAAGACACTCTTGGATGCCCAGATCTTGGTTTGTCTTCCAAGCTGTTTGATTGTTTATATTTCTGCAGTGTTTATCCAACTGCTGAAGGACTGCATCTGCACTTTCTGGTTATCTGGCGGCAGCTGTACCCCATTTTTGATCTGAAGAACTTTCAAATGTGCTGGCTTTATATAGACACAAAGCACCCTAACAAAAATTGTCTTCAACAAAAAGGATGATCTTCATTAGTGGGTCAGTGGTACCACAATACTCAAAATTTAAGTATTTTTATGGAGCTAATCAATTTTAAGTTTTTGATGGCTGATTTTACGATTGGTTTAGTATTGTGGCTGTGACTGTGCAAAAACAAATTGCACATGGAAACTTAAGAGTGATTGTTAATGCAATATATCACAAATGCATGGGGTGTCCGAAAACTTTTTTCCACTACTGTATATTATTTTGTTATAAATGTTTTAACAGTGTTGCTGTTCATTCCAACATTCTAAAATTATAGTTTTAATCGTAAATTATAGGATTCTTGGTTTTGATAAAATTGGATATGGATTAAATTAAGTTAGTGGTGGAGAATGAATATAAAAAATGATCCAGTGTTAGGAAAGCTACCAGTGTTATACATTTAGATATACAGACAAAGACCATGTTCATATCAGCTATGTCGGTGTAGGTCATATGGCGTAGTTGTGCACATTTTCAAATTGTCTGTCCAGTCTAACTTTATCAGTCCAACTCTTCATTCCAGAGCAATATGCTTCACTAACTACATGTCAGCTTGCCATGAGATGTGGTGCAGGTATGAATGCTAAAGATTTAGATGATTCCCTAGTGTTTCACTTCATTTGGTCAAAACTCCCAAGTGATACAACAACACTATACAGTGACACTCTCCAGACCAATTACATTCCTCCCTCTTTCTTTCACAGTTTCTATTTCTCAGTTCTACTTTTGCCTCGTTTCCCTTCGTCTCCCTGCAGGTTTCTCAAAGGCAATTTGGCGGCACAAGTGTAATATCTTATTGCTGGTGAAATGCCATTAAGGTCAAGGTGTGTAATGAAGCTTTATGATAGCGTGAATAGTTAGAAGTCCTGGGAAATCACACTCAATTGTACTCACTGGCCTCATCAAGGAAAAACGAGGCACTGCAGTGGAACAACAGATGAAGAGAACCTGCTGGTTCCAGATGCAGGTGTGTAGCAGCAGGACAGAGCTCATGAAATAAAACAAATATTTTGAAGTCAAAGGACAGGTGATGCTATTGCAAGAACCTGCAAGAACATTAATCTTTATGAACATATGAGTGTTTCTGTGTCACTTCAAAAAGCTCGAACACATTAAAACCGTGAAGGTCTTGCCATGGTGGCTGACGCTAGTGTAAATAGAGTATGACACCCTAGGGATGTGTTGGCATGGCACTGTGTAGGCAGCTGTCCTAGGCAGATAAGTGCTAAACCCTGCCCCAATTTAAGCCTCATTTAACACAGCTCACACTAGTCAACATAACCCAGACAACGGTCAAGAGTCTGAGCCCAGATAACCTTACAATACAAAGTGGGACTGTGAACACCACACACGTATACTGTAGGTCTACTCTAATGTTTATATTATTGTCCTTATGTTTATATTTCACTCTTGTTCACATCTTGCTCTTGATGGCTTAAACTGGGACCTGAGTACTAATTTCGTGCCATAACGTGTAAATGTCCTGGTATGACAAAGTTCCTTGATCCTTGATTCTTGATCTACAGCTGACTGCAGGGCTAAACTTGTGACTTGGCCATGTTGGCAGAATGAAGCACACATGGTTCACTTCTGTTTCCCTCTCTAACAGTTTGTTTAATACAAGATACATAAATTGGTAAGTTGTTTTTGTTATTTCTAAACAATCTACAGTTAATTACAATTATTTTCATAGCTTTTCCTGCATCAGTTAAATATTGTACTCACCAAATCAACTGATCTGGAACCTGGTTCCAGAAACACCAAAGTTCAATTCAATTTAATTTTTTATTTTAATTTTTTTAATTTAATTCATATAGCACCTTCCACAGACAGAGCTGAACTCTCAAAGTGAGCTTCTACAGATCAGGGAGAGCAAGATATAATGAACTTATCTTTCCTGCTCACTGGCAGAGTAGCTGTCATTACTGAAAATGAGATTTGCTATACATACACAAAAAGATAATTGACCTAGAGACTGCTCCAATATCAGGGCTTTTATTCAAAGGATGAAATGACTAGCCATGAGAAACAGCTCAAAGAACACCCCTCTGAACGCCACCTAGATCTATCACCCAAAATACCTGTGTGTTGGGGGTTGTTTTGTTGTGCTGAGACTAGGGATCAGGCCAGGACCCAAAAGCAATAACCCCCAAGACAGGCTAGGAGTAACTTAAAGTCTTTTAATGAACCAAAAATCACTGCAAGTGTCCAGGGCCAGGGAACAAAAGTCAAACAACCAAAAATCCACGCAGGAGAAAAATACTGAGAGACCAAATCAAACGAAAATACAAAACGTTCTTACTTGCAAACAGAGGAAACCAAGGTAAGTCCATGAGGTGGGGAAAAAATGCAAGACACAGGTACGGGAATGATCACGGGGAAGACACATACTCAGGCAAGGAAACAGACTCGGGCATGGAACACAGACGAACCAACAAGGACAGAGGGAAATAACGAGACTTAAATACACCAGGCAATGGGCAACAAGTGAAACCAATTAGGGCGGGGCAGACAATCACAAAAGGAGGGAAACAAGACAAAGATAGGAAGTAGAACAAGACAAGATACACAAGGACAAAGACTTCAAAATAAAACAGGAACAATGAACAAAACTTAATGAGACCCAGAGTCCCAAAGAGTTCAGAGAACAGCCCACTTAGGGGCTAGTCATGACATGTTTTAGTTCAGTAATTACTTTGCTAATTAAATTCACTCTATTCAAAACATCCCTGCTATGTCATAGTTAAGGGTGCAGCTTATAACTACCATGCAACCAATTAATCTTAATGTGTTCCGGTCAAATTTGACCAATTTAAAAGTTTTATCACTGAAAAATGTAGTTAATTTGATCAGACTGACCTAGGACTCCTTGACTTTGTCCACAAGGAGGATTTCAACACACAAAATAAATTGTATTAATTTGCACAGATTTTGTGTGTTTTATTCAACTTTTGTACACACACGCACACACCCTGGCAACCACTACGTGAACCTCGAGGTAAGAGGGTTCTGGGTTCCAGCTCCAATCTGGGTGCTCCTGTGCGGAGTTTGTAAGTTTGTTTCTTCCTGTGTAGAGGGTTGCTTCAGGAAGCGCATCCAGCAAAATAATGTGCCAAATTTGAAAATTTCAAATTGTCAGTTTCGGATGATTCCCTGTGGCAACCCCCTGAAGGGGAACAGCTGAAAAAGGAACAACAATGGTCATAAACCGGCTCTTAGGCCATGACAAATTTGGAAAGGACACACAAGAAATAATATAAATGTAAATTTATTATACTTAAACCAAATAACAACTCAGGAAATATCTACAAATATGGGGTGTGGAAATCAGTTTTGTCAGTAGAGTAAATGTGCATGAGTGAGCATTATGAAATGTGGGGTGTTCAGGTCACAAAAGAAAAGAAAAGAAAAGGTGTACCAATGCTGGCCAATGTCAGCTGTGGAGAGAAAAAGAAGAGCCGTGAAGTCGGTGTGGGCTGGGTTTTTATACCCTGGATCCACCCAACCCAGGTGCCACCAATTTGGCTGGCGCCCACCACACCTTTCCATTACTTGAAAACATAACGTAATAAGGCAGGGGCCATCACACAATAAAAATAATCTGGAAATTATGTTTTTTAGAACTCGAATTCAAGATTTATAAAATCAGATTAGTGAAGCATACAGGCCATAAATAACAAATAGAAGTTCAAAACTTGTGTTCACAAGAACTTAAGTTGATTAAAAAAATGTAACACAACAAGTAGTGATAATATGTGTATTTTTACACTTTTTTGACCAGGAACACAGAATTGTTTAACAAGAAATGAACATAACATGAGGGTTAAAGGAACCTGAATAAATGAGTGGGGAAACATAGCAAATGCCTCCACACAGGGCAACAGGGCTCATTCAATGTTTTGATGAGTATGAAAATGGTGAGTATCATATGCTATGGCTCTCACAGTCACCAGATCCCAACCCAAAGTGTGTGACAGTCACAGAGGGACTGTATGATTTTCCTGCTATTTTTCACTTTTTCCTCATGTCTTTAGGTTCAAGACTCATTTTTTGAAGTTTTTACAGACAGTGAAGAATGTTAAGCTGTATTCTCACTTCAATGTGCACCACCTGGGGCAAATTTGTCTCTGTCCACATCCACACGTCTGAATTGACTTTATGCACTCACACAGCCTCTGAAATTTTCTGAATGGAATGAATTTCCATTTAAAGTGAAAACTTGTTTTAAGTCCTACAACGGAAACATTTTCAGTTCTGACTCCCTCTCAAACCTTTACAGTGTGCAGTAATTTTGTACTTAACTCTTAATGTATGTTCTTTCCCACTGAATGCTGTTTTTTATTCTTTTACAATGATTTTAGTTTTTCATAAGCTTGCCAATTCTTGGTCAAGAGAAAAGTGTTAAAAAGACTTATCTTCCACTCCAAGAAAGTGTTTCCTTAACAAAGATAGATCACATCACATCATATCATAGCAAAGAAAAAATGCTTGAGAGGTTGGAATGGGATATTTGTTTAGTGGCTATGTCTACTGTACATGTATAATTGGGCAGAAGCAGTAGCACAAACCAATGGGTATTCATACTTTGAACTGGGATAGGGTACATGTCAGGGATCACCACCCTTTATTTTTGGCCTGGTGGTGGAACCTCGAGTGGCAGCGATTCGACGTGATGATAATTTTCCTGGGGCTGTGTACAATAGTTCTATCCATAAACTGATGTTATATGCAGATGACATCCTTTTGTTTGTCTCACTCTTTGATATCAGTACTTTCACTTCTAAACAACTTCTAAACAACTTTACCTTTAAGTTTTCAGGATGTAAAATCAGTTGGGACACGGTATTGTCCAACTACATTCTTTCAAGCTAGCACGTCCAGATGACTCAGATGAAGCTTTACAATATCTGGGTCTCCCCCAAAACTGAACGTTATCAAAGCAAACTTTGACCACTGTAGACACTTAATATTGACATAAAATGGTGGTCTTCACAAAATGAACTGTGTCCCAAAGATTAACTACTTGCTTTGTTCTCTCCCATTAGAAATGCTTTCCAATTATTTTAAAAGATTTGATATCATATTTAAAGAATTCATCTAGAATGGAAAGCAGTTATGCGTATGTGGAAACTGCAGCAGCCAGTTAGAAATGGTGGTTTAGGGTTCCCAAAACTTTCATTCTATTACTATGCATTTAGCCTGAGGCATCTGGCACACTGGATATTGCTCCCAAAGAGTTATCTGCATTGGTTCCTTAAACTGCTTATCCACCAAATCATCTAAACATATGAGGGCTAATCCACTTGTATTTCATCTTCAGTGTACATGGAGAAAAATTGCTGGGCTGAGAGATTTTTACCCTTACATAAAGCCTCAAGTATTTGGCTAAATCTAAAGCTAAGCAATGACAAACAATAATTTATTTAGAAGGAATAGGTGGAAAGGGGTATGCTTACATTAGATTTATAATGCACCAAAACATCTAAATCATTTGATGATTTGATAAAACAACAAAAAAGGCAAGTTTACAATCTGCAAGGTCAGCAGATAAGTTATAAAATATTCCAGATCTTTGTTGAAGAATGTGACACATCTACATATTCTAGAATTCTTTTGGAATATGGAGGAAATAAAACTGTTGTTTGGGAAAAAGATTTGGGTTTATATGAACATAAATGAGATGAGATTTGCAACAATTCCTGGACATTTTAGGCTCATGCAGACATGGTTTAAAAGATTCTGCAGCCTGCTAGAAATGCAGTGAGGATAAGGGTACATGTGCTATGGACATGCCCCCGAATCCATCAATTCTGTACGAAAATTCACTGTTACATTGCTTATGTCATAACAATGCAGTTTGTATTCTGTCCATTTGACTGTAAAGTGAAGTATTGGACCCAGAATGCTATTATGATTGGACAGCAAATCATTCACAGGGACTAGATGATGCCTGGAGAGCCTGTTTTCAGGACTGGATGACTAGGTGACTGTAGTAGATCAGTCCTGAACAATAAACTGGACTGGAGTGATAACACAAATGCCTTGCACAAGAAGGGTCAGAGCAGGCTCTACCTTCTCAGGAGACTCAGGTCCTTTGGAGTGTAGGGGGCACTCCCTAGGTTCTTCTTTGTTCACTCTGTTGTGGCATCAGCCATTTTTTATAGTGTGGTCTGCTGAAGCAGCAGCATCTCCACGGCAGACAGGAAGAGACTTGACAAACTGATCAGGAAGGCCAGCTCAGTCCTGGGTTGTCCCAGGAAGAGAAGAGGATAGTAGCGAAGCTATCATCAGTGATGGTGAATGGGTCCCACCCCATGCAGGACACACTGACAGCACTCAGCAGCTCCTTCAGTGAGTGGCTGCTTAACCCCAAGACAGTGAAGGAGCAATATCGCAGGTCCTTCCTTCCTGCTGCTGTTAGACTGTACAACCAGCTGTGCTAAGGAGACCACACACACACACACACACCAGGACTGAAAAGTGCAACAATCACAATTTCAGGTGCAATATGTACAGCATTGTGAAGTAATCCGCTTCTTCTCACACCCTCCATGCTGTTTATAGTATCTATTCCAGTAAATATTATCTTGAGTCTTTATATTTTTGATTTTTTGTATATTATGGGTGCCTGAATCTGTCTCTTTGCTGCTGTTACGGATGCAATAGATCATACGACCACATCTAAGTCAGACACACAGAAATAATAAGAAAATAATCTGCTTCCTCCTCCGGTGTGCATGCTGGACCTGAACACCCACTTTGATGACTTGCATTGTGTCAGCAACCCCTCAGTTTACCCCCGTGCCAACCCCTCCCCACAGAAGGACTGGAATTTCTATAAACTTCATTAAAAGCCATGTAATGTGAGTAAACTGCAGTTAATTAGCACATTATTCAGAGAGTCCTTCACCTCTCTGCCTTGTACATTTGACTCCAGCAGGGCGAACACTCAGTGATGGTTCACAGCAATACAATTTACATACTTCAAGGAGCTGTCACCCAGAACAGAATAAACTTTCAGTTCACTTTTAAACTTCCCCTCCCTAGCATCTTTAGTACATCTTTAATAGTCCAATTTTACAGTTTTAACACAATCATGGGTTGACTGATATGACCATCTCTGTAAATTTGACCTTCTTCAGTCTGATGGAATGCAATTTTTAGACAAATCACAAGTTGAAAAATTCTGCCAACTCAGCAGTTGATGGTGCACATTTGATTTTGGATCTGCAGAAGGACATAAGATAAGAGAATCCTTTATTAGTCCCTCAGTGGGGAAACTGCATGTGAAGCTTGCAGTCCTAACCCTAATGCAGGCAGGAAAGACCCAGTATAGCCTTGCTCTTATAGGAGGGGAAGGAGGGTATCAGCACTGGGTACAGGTTAGGCCAAGGGCCAGGTTCTGATCTCAGTTTTAGGCAGTAAATAAATGTAAATGTAAAAGATGGTAAAATGATTGTAATGTAGCAACCACTTTGTAGAACAGTATGCAGTTATCTATCATGGTTACAACTTGGTTAAAAAAAGAATTACAGTTTATTTAAATACAAATGTATATTTAAACTTGTTTGACTTTGGTTTAACATTACCTGTCAATACTTTGTACACTACAATCTTTATATGATTTTGTAGTTGTTGCTGTTTTTGTTGTTTTTAAACAGAAGGTCTTTAGGTTGTGTTTATCAGACAGAAAGGACCAAGATCAGGAGCAGAGTAGCTGAGTAGGCTCCGGTCCTCCATTTTGACCATTCTTTGTTCAGTCTCTCATAAATGTCCTAACCTTTGAGCAGTGCTACATCACAAGAGTGCCCCTTTATTAAATAGGGTGTGATGCTAGCAAACATAAAGCAGCCATGCTCGACTGTGAATACTTCTCACATGAATGTTCTCTTATGAGTGTGTGCAGTGAGTCTGCATGATCTCAGAGGCTCCATTAAGAGCTTTCACCAGACTGCAGATAAGCAACAAACCAAAGCCTGTTGGGCAGAGGAGACACATGATGGCATAGCCATTTATTGGCAGTTCTGATGGTTGACTCCTATCCCAGTGAGCTGTAGCTGATCTTGTTTCCTAACACATACATGGCTCAGTATGCAAGTATGACCTGTATGAGGTCAGCAAAATCTAACAAATTTCAAAAATATTGTGAGATTTCAAAAGTTTTGAGAAAATGTTTTTTTTTTTCACATTTTGTTTATGCTGCACTAGTTTTATAAAAGTAATTTTTTTAAATAACTGTCAGAGAGTGATGCACAGGTCATTTTTATTCTGATTTTTTGTCTGCAGCTGCTTTGTTTACTGCATAGCAACAAATGATACAGTTCACTTGTAACTATCACAAACACAACGCCTGAGGAGACATTTTTTTCATGACTATGACTTTGTTGCAGCTGATGATACTCTGCTCTGCTACCTACCCATCACCATTATATCCTTAATCACAGTATAGACCACTTTCTGGATGCTGGATACGAAAGTGTGGCTTGAGATGAGATCCATTTATGTTACTTTCAAATGTATTTCATTAAGTAATTTCTTTCTTTCTCTATATATGTCTTTGTGTGTCAATTGCTGCAAGCAGATATGCTGTTGTCAGTGGGGGGAGAGAGAGATAATGTGTAGAGATTTGATGCATTAGCCTGGCAAGCTAGCAGTCTATAACAGGTGAAATAAAGTACATGTATCTTTGATCAGGGTTGGGTGTGGTTCTTAAATTTGGCAAGACCACCTGGGTTCAGTCCAGTCTTGTCTTTAAAATATGGAAATTGAGTCAGGGTCAAGTCTCAAGTCAGTTTGAGGTTTGTGCAAAGTATGATTTTGCCTTAGAAAGTCAAAAAATGAATCACTTCACTGAATTAGCATCTACCAAAATTATTTTACCACCACATGTAAATAGCTACAAAATCTATGAAGTGTAGTTTTTATTGTTAAACCTGGATAGTCTAATTGAGGGCAAGGTTTGAGAAAAACATCCAGAATATTCAATATCTTCAACTGATGCAGCTTCTCTTACACCTAATCTCGACAAGTGTCACATCAGTAACAGCAGATTACATAAGCTCTGTCATCCACCCTCTCCATCAGACTCAGTCATTTCAGTGCTCACTTTAGGACCTTAATGGCAAATAAAGAGAATTTCCTTTAGTGGGACAGATTAGCTTTCCACAATGTGTGTAGTGAGGAACCATCATTTAATAAAGCAGCAAATGACCTGGTTTAAATAACCAGAAAAAAAAATCCCAGAGCAGGTAGAGGGCAAAACATTTTTGTTACACCCATGAGTCATGCTAATGTGCAGAGAATTAAAATGGACCACGACCTGACGAAATGTGGTGTGGGGAAAGTCACTTCACTCAGTTACGCATAATGACTTAACCAAGAAACAGCAGACCTTTTTTCTAAAGGTGAAATGTTACACTGCCCCATCACTCTGAGTCTAACAGCAAACAGAGGTCAGAGTGAGTACTAAACTGTTCATTTTGTTGTACTTTGCACTCTGACTGCCTGTATTCATGCTGGGAAATGTTTCTGTTAGCTTTCATGTGCTTGTGTTTTAAGTCTCTTCAGCAGCAGTAATGTGACTGGGATCAGAGCTGATAAGCAGCTCCTATAGCTGGGGGCTGTCTGTAGGCTACAGCACAAACCAGCCAAACACATCATTTATCCAGGAGCCAAGAGGAAGATACATCTCACAGTGCTCTCAGCCAGTGAAATAAGACCTTTTAACCTTGCATTACGAGCATTAGAGATCCACAAAAATATTCAGATAGCTGGTACGAGGGAACTTGGCTATGCACAAGCAGAAACTGAGAGCAAGCTGGTATGGTTAGGCCTGGAGGATCCTGTGTGTGTATCACACCATATGGGACCATCAAGCATTTATATTTCTTTCTGCTTCTCTGGAAACAAAACCCAGAGTTTGTTAGGAGCAGGTGAGGATGGATGAATGGATCGAAGAGTGTCACTTCAACATCAAAGACCATTGTTCATTTACCGGCAGTCAATATTGGTTTCTTTTAACCATGATCACAATTGTTCCATAATCTTAAAACAAGACATAACCATGACAATGAAGGTTATCAATGTAATTATTTAAATGCAAACCAGAATTTAACCCTAACCAAAGCAGAGGCAGGATTTAAGGATTTTGGAAGGTACTAAGAGACAATGTTGTCCTGCATCACCACATTTTATCATTTCATTTTAAAGAGTGAAATGACAAAATGAAAAGAAGATATGAACACAGTATTGTGCATTTTACATCGGCTGTGTGCATCTGCACACATTAAACACAAGTGTACTCACCATGCTTTTAGGTGTGTACAGACCACACAATAATAAATTCTAGGTGGATGCTCACAGACATGAGCAGCTAATAAAATGTACCACACTCAAACTCTTAATTTGATGTAAAAAAAAAAAAAACAATGTAAAAATAAATAAACAAGCTGACGTTTTCAAAGTTCTTCCATAAATGGTTCAAAGTTCTTCCTGTACAGAAACAGGAAAACAGATATGTTCAATGTAACCATCAGTGGATACTAATACATCATTTATTCTAAAACATGACAGGTCATATGCACACTGCCTTTTCATCCTATATCATATGCATATTGAAGGAGATAACTTGTAAATATAAGACAAATGATCTCAAAACACAGAAAACCCTGGTTTCCTCTGGGTTTCATGGTGTGCCATAGCCTGGACATTAAATGGAACCCTAAAATAATCGCCTGGAGAGGCTATGGCTCAGGTGGTCAAATGGGCTGTCTCTCTACAGTTCACAGTTTGATCACTGGCTCTATGAATACAGTTCATCTACCAATAATATAAATTCTTAATTTCATTGTATGAGCACATGTGCAGCAGCTTTGAGAGCTGATTGAGACAATAAGCACAGTTAATTTGTGCTTCATTTGATTGAGCTTTTATTTCACTTAAGCTCCATTCTGCACACTGCTCTTATCCTTCCACTGCTGTTTTCCAAATGCTTGAGAGGAATTACATGTTTAATCTTCATCACAAATTCAGTGTTAATCAGTGGCGCTGGAACTGAGAAAAATTATGCAGAAAAGTGAGGAAGCAGATACACTGTCGTGTGACTGCACACACATGCATGAACACTAAAGACACACATAGAAATTGTAGTGTCAGATTTTGTGCAATATGTTTGTATATTTTTTCTAAGTGTGCAAATCCTATTGTGTTCTGTTTTATGTTCTGCTTATCCCAACTCTATCCCTTACACACAGACACAGCTCCACTATCTCCTACACACACACCTCTACTCTGCCACATGCACACTCCTGCATCGTTCCCCATGCTGCTCTCCCACATACACACACACACACGCACGCTCCCTTACTCTGTCTCTCACGAAGCTCTCTGTCAGAGCACAGCCCATTTGCAACTGTGGTTGTCCTTGGCACCACACTAAACCTCAAAGGTATAAGTCCCTCTGTCCCGTACATTATTCCCCATTGTTCCCCATATACAGATGACCATGCTCCTGTTGCTCCCCTTGTGACTCCCCAATTTTTTACTCATCTGTGTATGCTCCTGTGAATGTGCTGTACTCATGTCATACTCACTCCTGTCATACCTGTTGCTAATTTTGAGGTAGTCTCAAAAGTTTTTAAGAAAGCAAATGACAGAAATTCAGGTCCCATTGAAAATAAAATGCGTGTGAAGCGTATTTAAAATGGACAAGCAATGATACACGAGATAAGCAATGATCCCAAGAGAGACGAAGCCAGCCAAATTCTAGGAAAAAAGACAAATTTGACGTAGAAGTTGATGCTGGCAAAAGTGCACCAACCAGACAAAGGGAAAATGAAAAAAGACATGCCAATTCACGCCCAGTAGTGTCCTTGGGATGGGTACAACCCCAGGTATATAATATGATGTATCTTTTGAGACTTTCAGATGCTCCTGCAGGACTTCTCATGCTTGTAGACTCTGTGTTTGTAGAATAAAGCTTTCTGGACTCAACCTCTCTGATCTCCAGCACCTGATTGACTCTGTGCATTTTTCTCGGAAGAAGATTTGAACACTTAGAATTTTTTCGAGAAGACAAAAACTTAAGAGAAATAAGATTAAGGTGTAGGGACTCAGCCGGACCTGGACCCAGCTTCAACTGGCCCTTGACTGGGTCTATCGCCTGGCCTGAAAAATCCACATCAAAATGTTAAAGCCAGGTCTCAAGACCTGGCTTTAACTCTGTGGACTGGAGAGCACTTGTCTCTCCTATTTCATCCCTAACCAACTTCTTCTCATTTGTTCCCTCCCATCTCCACAGAGAGCTGGGTAAAGAAAAGTGAAAGCTCAGGCACACACATATATATCAGCCACGTTTAAACTGTTTCGCATTTTGCTCACCTCTGAGCTTTGGAGTTAAAGCTGTGCTGTCTGAAGGGTTTTTCAAAAGATAAAAAGCAGGAACAACAGAGACTGTACACTAAGTCTTTGTCCTTCATCTAATGCAGGTTGTCCAGAGATGGACAATTAGACACTAATCTGCTGATTTATGTATTGGGTTCTTTAGGGACATTATTGGAGTGGCAACGTTTCACTGACACTGAGAGTATGGATGAATGTGGTAGCCTGTATGACCTCTGTATGAGCAGGATGTTATTCAGACTGAAAACAGTGGCTGATTTTGAGAAGGAAATAATGTTAATTATCAAATTCCCCATCCCACAACCTGAGGTATATGGCCAAAGTTTAACCAAGCCTGCCACATAATCCTACATCACTTGAGCAGCTAGAAAGGTAATGTTTCAGAAGATTTTTTACTGCTATCTGTATATGTGTAGAGCTGAAGAAATCCAACATTGGCAATGTGTGGTGACTGTAAATATACGTCCATCTTAAATTATAGTAAGGGTCTGTTTGGAAGGGACCTTAATTACTGACCAGCTAAACTTTTGAATGATGATGGTGGATCTGCAGAATTCAAGAACAGACATAAAATGAAAAATAACACATTTTGAAAAAGTCCATCTGTAATAGAGAATTTAAAAGGTGTCTATAACTTGCTTTAGGCTGAATCACTGTTATCCTGAATGAAAAGTAGCAAAACAGAACTGATATCTGTCTGGTTACTTTAAATGTGCAGCCACACTGCTGGCTCTACTTTAGCCCAGAACTGATTAGCTCAGCATCCAGGAATTCATTAGCAAAATAAATAAATATTTAAAATGCCATAGCTGCTGCCATCTCAATTAAGATGACAGTGTTTGGTCCAAGGGGAGGAACTGGTGTAGCGCCTGATCTCCAAGGTGAGTTAACGGCCAACTAACACACTCACATAAATCTAACTTAAAGCACACAGGAAACCATAGACCCTCTTAGGAAGAAATTTAGCAGAGTCATAGCTGCATGGGAAAAAGACCATCGGTGGAACACACACGTCACAGAGATGACGTATTTCTATACTTCTGAGGACCCTCGCTAACAAAACGCATTCCCTATCCCCTAACTGTATCCTTCACCATCACAACTAAATGCCTAAACCCAACCCTTATCCTACACTGAAACTCAAGTAGTCAGTCAGAGAGGTTGTAGACAAACAAACAGCCTTTACAGACTTATTTAGAAAAGAAAGTAGAGGGTTTTCAGGTGTTTCACTTTCAATTTGATCTTCAAAGGAAGTGGGTTAGATAATCTGGACAAAATTATTATTTGTTTCTGACCTTTGTCATAGTGATGCCACCATGGTCGCAGATCTCTGCAGTTACCTTGGTGAAGACATCATAGATAGAAATATTGTAGAAGAAAAATACCCATATTGTGTCCCTTTAACAGGAATGATCCTTTTAGAAAAAAAGTGACTTATCACTGGGATTGTGACAGCATATTTATTTGTACTTCTGTACATTCAAAGACACCAACCACTCATTATCTGGAATCACAGGAATGAACCTCTTTGCAGTGATCTGTTTGCTTCCTATCCTCTCCTTCTCACCTCCCTCTCAACAGTTGTGAGGCTAAGTGTGTATATGTGAATGTGTTATAGATAGCTGCACCATGTTGATGGAAGACCTGAGAGAAAACCAGAGTATAGAGGTATACAGATAGACTGAGAGGTCGTCACAGTTTCCCTCTGCATCCGCTCTTTGTGTTAGGCCAACCTAAACGTGTCCTGGACCTCCTTGTACTGGACACATAGAGACTGGTACACCCCTTCTCATCTGACTCTGGACAGCTGGATAACATAACTCCTCTAAGGACAGGCTATACACATCTAATCTGACTGGCCTCCAGGTCCATTCTCTTGGCTGAGCTTATACAGTGTTGCCACAACATCACCAGGAAATCAAACTCGCAAGAGAACGAGAAGCAGGCTGCCTCAGAGCTCACACAGCAGTACTAAACTCATCAAACTGCTTTGAACCTTAAAAAGCTTCACAGGCCCTCAAGCACACAAACACAGAGCAAGCCAGAGGAGAAAACACTCCAAATGGTCTTACCTTGCCAAACTGTTCAAAATACTGCTTCACATCTTCAATTACTGTGTTGGCTGATAATCCTCCCACAAATATTTTCTTTGTTCTTGAGACCATCTGGAGGGAGAAAAAAACACAGAGAGAATGAAAAGAGAATAAAGAAATTTAGCTACATTTCATACAACAAATTAAGAATTATTAAGTGTCATCTCTTGTGGTGTTTATGTGTGTGTGTGTGTGTGTGTGTGTGTGTGTGAGCATGTAAAGTCAGGTTTCACCAGCATGGGATGCTAGGGGACAATCTATACCCAAGAGACTTTGCCATAGGGCAGCAGAAAGCAAAAAGTAGACAGAGCAGAATGGCATAGCAGCCCTGGTGTGCAGTAACATTAGGGAGTCTTGATGCCATATTGCATTGTATTATTCATCAGAGTGGGATTTGTCAATGTCGGAATGGCTCTAATCTCTGAGATCTGAAATTGAGCATTTTTTTTTTTTTTTTGACAGAAAAGGGTCAAAGCCTTGTTGAACTCAGCAACCCTGAAAGGTTGGAGGAACCTCACTTTTCCAAACTTATTGAACAAATGCGTGTGTATGTGAAATAATGTTAAGAAACTGGCCCTTTGAAAACAAATCCAAACCTAATGTGCATGAATGAATTTTCACAACATAAAGGAACCAAATCTAACCCCAATAAACTAAAAATAAATTGGGCCAGGCCTGACTTGTGTCCAAAGCAGGGTGTGAGTAATGGGAAAGCCTGTGAACACCGCTGAGAGTACTGCATTCAGAAAAAAAGGGGAACAATAAACTATTCTCTACCGTGGCCTGCATGTGTTGGATGATGACTACAGAACAAGCACAAAGTTAACACAAAGTTAAAAGCATAAAATAACCGAGTAAAATGGCAGGCAGCAAAGTAAATCTAGGCATTGATGAGAGCCATTTGGTAAGGACAGTATGGAAGTGAATATCACACTTCTTATTTCACCATCTTTCTTGGCTCCTGCAGAGAATCACTGGTGTCATTTTTTACTCTGGAGAAACTCTCATTAGCTCATTTGGTGGCCAATACCAGGGCTGGAACCTGACACCATTCATCTTAATGATGAGGATAGCCGCTGCCACTATTATGACTGCAGCTACAATAAACAGCTAACAGGAGAGTTAACAGCGTGTTAGTGAGGTGAGGGAGTGAATTAAAGTGAATTAAAGTCCTTTATATTGCAGCAGCAGTACAGTGCCCCAAGTAGGGACATTACTGTAGTATGTCACATTCACCATGGGACGAATATACGACAAGTTTTCGCCAACACTGACCTTATTACCAGCACAATTACTGTCACTGCACAGGCCATACTTAAGAGCAGGGTGACATGATGGCAGACAATAACATCATTTCAGGACTAAATTCTAGCCTTCACTCTGAGAGTGCCTGACTTCACTCCCATACACTCTTCAAGGCAGCAAAGTATAATTGCATTTATTATATGTCATATTCATGAATTCTTGTAATATCTCATCAGACTCAAAATGAGAAATCAGATAATGTAGACCCACTCTCCACAGACCTCCAGTGTTGTTGTGCTCAGTTAGACATACAGTAAATTATTTGAACTGCATCATATCCATCACATCACATGAATGACACTGATTAAACTATAATGTGTGCCCCACTAGAGGCGAGGCCCAGAGATGTTTAACAGTTCAGTTGAGAGCAGGATGTTCCCAAATTGCTGCTCATCATCTGGCTACTACCATCCCTGCTGTGAAGCATGGTTGTAGGAGCATAATGCTATGGGCAGCTTCTCAGCACCAGGGACAGGGAGAAGGGTCAGAATTGAGGGAAAGAGGGCCAGTAACTCCAAGAATACAGCTAAGACACTGGAGTGACTTCAGGACAAGTCTCTGACTGTGCTTAAGTGGCCTAGCCTAAGCCCAGACTTTAATCCTGCAGAACATCTATGGAGAGACCTGGAGATGGCAGTTAACAGATGCTTCCCAGCCACTATTTAATGAGATGATCATTTCACATGTAGCACTTAAATTTCTACTGACTTTTTCAAAACTCTTCTTTCATCCTCCACATGAAAATAATTTCTCCTTTTTTAAGTTTTCATATTAAAGTAATTTACTGGAAATCTGGAAATACTATTTTATTGATAATATAAGCCACAGACAAGGGCTATCCTTGATCAGCGAATGACTAGGTACAGTGGGTACGGAAAGTATTCAGACCCCCTTATATTTTTCACTCTGTTATATTGCAGCCATTTGCTAAAATCATTTTTTTCCCCTCATTAATGTGCACACAGCACCCCATATTGACAGAGAAACACGAAATTGTTGAGATTTTTGCAGATTTATTAAAAAAGAAAAACTGAAATATCACACGGCCATAAGCATTCAGACCCTTTGCTCAGTATGTAGTAGAAGCATCCTTTTGAGCTAATATAGCCATGGGTCTTTTTGGGAATGATGCAACAAGTTTTTCACACCTGGATTTGGGGATCCTCTGCCATTCCTCCTTGCAGATCCTCTCCAGTTCTATCAGGTTGGATGGTGAACGTTGGTGGACAGCCATTTTCAGGTCTCTCCAGAGATGCTCAATTGGGTTTAAGTCAGGGCTCTGGCTGGGCCATTCAAGAACAGTCACAGAGTTGTCCTGAAGCCAGTCCTTCGTTATTTTAGCTGTGTGCTTAGGGTCATTGTCTTGTTGGAAGGTGAACCTTCAGCCCAGTCTGAGGTCCATATCCCTGTACTTGGCCACATTCATTTTTCCTTCGATTGCAACCAGTCGCCCTGTCCCTGTAGCTGAAAAACACCCCCACAGCATGATGCTGCCACCACCACGCTTCACTGTTGGGACTGTATTGGACAGGTGATGAACAGTGCCTGGTTTTCTTTCTCCCATCTCCTGACTGCATCTCTGGAGCTCAGCCACAGTGATCTTTGGGTTCTTGTTTACCTCTCTCACCAAGGCTCTTTTCCCCCGATTGCTCAGTTTGGCCGGACGGCCAGCTCTAGGAAGGCTTCTGGTTGTCCCAAACGTCTTCCATTTAAGGATTATGGAGGCCACTGTTCTCTTAGGAACTTTAAGTGCAGCAGAAATTTTTTTGTAACCCAGATCTGTGCCTTGCCACAATTTCGTCTCTGAGCTCCTCAGGCAGTTCCTTTGACCTCATGATTCTCATTTGCTCTGACACGCACTGTGAGTTGTAAGGTCTTATATAGACAGGTGTGTAGCCTTCCTAATCAAGTCCAATCAGTATAATCAAACACAGCTGGACTCCAAAGAAGGTGTAGAACCATCTCAAGGATGACCAGAAGAAATGGACAGCACCCGAGTTAAATATATGTGGGTCACAGCAAAGGGTCTAAATACCGCCATGTGATATTTCAGTTTTTCTTTTTTAATAAATCTGCAAAAATCTCAACAATTTTGTGTTTCTCTGTCAATATGGGTGCTGTTTGTACATTAATGAGGAAAAAAATGAACTTAAATGATTTTAGCAAATGGCTGCAATATAACAAAGGGTTAAAAAAGGGGTCTGAATACTTTCCGTACCCACTGCATATGCTGAGAAATAATCTTCCAAGTTCAATGAAATTGTATTTCAAGAAAGTTCATCAGAAAGTAAACTCTTTCCATTTTGGATATTCCTTGAACTCTAACCACCTTTATCAGAATCAGAAGCCTTTATTGTCATTGTACCAGAATACATCGAAATTATAGCAGCCTGGAAGTGGTGTTACTCCAAATCTAAATAAATAAATAAAAAAGTATGTACAAATAGTCTAAATAAAAGTAGAAATAAAAATAAAAATAGAAATAGAATAATAATTATAAAAATAGAATAGAATACAAATGCTACAGTAGAAAAAAATAGTGCAAGAAAGACAGAGCTAATATAAATATTGCGTGTTGTTATTGCACACAGTGTTGCACATGGAGACAGTTATTGCACATAGATAAAGTGGAGTTCAGCTGCATAGTGCAGTATGTTGAATTGTGTGTATGTCCAGTTAGAAATGGGGTGTGATTAGTGTATGTGTGTGTTCAGAATGGTGATGGCTTGAGGAAAGAAGTTGTTCCTGAGTCTGTTTGTCCTGGTTCTTATAGACCTGCACCGCCTGCCAGACGGCAGCAGGTCAAAAAGGGGGAAGGCAGGGTGGGTGCAGTCACAGGTGATACCAGCCACTCTGCTGAGGCAGCAAGACAGGTAAATGTCCTTCAGGGAGGGGAGAGGGCAGCCGATGATCCTCTGCGCCGTCTTTACCACCCTCTGGAGCCTCTGCCGCTCTGCTTCAGTGCAGTGAGAAAACCACACTGTGATGCAGTAAGACAGGATGCTCTCGATGGTTGAACGGTAGAAGGTTACCAGCAGTTCCTGACTCACATTGTTGTTCCTGAGCCCTCTCAGGAAGTACAGGCACTGCTGTGCCTTCTTAATGACGGTCTTGGTGTTGATGGTCCAAGTGAGGTCAGCCGAGATGGTGGTGCCCAGGAAGGTGAAGCTGTGGACCCTCTCCACGCAGTCGCCGTTGATGTAGAATGGGGGTGGGTCTGCTCTGTGCTTCCTGAAGTCCAGGAGGATCTCCTTGATCTTCGTGGTGTTCAGGATGAGATTGTTAGCCTGACACCACACAGACACAATTATAACACAATTTACATTTTTATCTGCACTACTGGTCTTCCACCCTCCATCATCATCATCACGCATTTTCCTCCGTCAGTTTTGAAACTATTATCTCCTCTTCTTTTCTCAGTCCTCTTCTACTGTGCATATCCATCCCAATGTCTTCTTTTGAAAACTCTGCAAGGATTCAAGCTTTATTTAACTAGGTGGTGGAAGGTGATCTCTGTGAAAGAGCAAGGGATGATTCAAATATGAATGGTTTGTTAAAATCAAAATGGTTTTAAGTTGTAAGAGAGCTAACCCCAACTCTAAAACTATCTGTAACCCCAACCTAAGGAAAACAAGAACTCAGCAGACTGGAATGACACTGCTGACGCTGCTGTAAAGGTTCAATGATTTGGTGCCAGATGCCAGGAGGAGCTGTCTGGGGAAGGTTGCTGTGCTCCCACAACTCACACTGTAACCTGCCATGTGTGGATTAAAAGTTATGGAGGTTTTTTTTTTAGTTTTTTTAGGAGTAGATCTCAGTGTTCTGTTGCATTGTGAAGTGTTTCATTGGTGAAGATCAGGGGTTAAAGTGGGCTGGGATGAGCCCGAATGGCGGCACCTTGTTTAAGTAAATACATCTGATTAGCTGAATCACACATACCATAATAATGTGGGCTCGTGGACCATAAAAATACATTAAGTTTTTACTGGATCTGTCTGTCTCCTTACTCTCCTTATTTTGGGGTGTGTTTGTGAGAGTATGCTATGTGCGTGCACATTCCTGGACTGTGATCATAGACAAATATCCCTTGTAAAGGAGGGTAATGGCCTCCTTGGATGTGCTGGAATAGAGCCGGCCAAACACTACGATGTTGTGACTCCAGCAAAAGAATCACGGAGGCAATGTCTCAATGTCAGGAACTTTACTTGTCGTAGGTAGAATAACAGGGTTCAGTGTTACAGGTACGCAAGGGGGGTTTGTGTGTGTGGTCTCTGCCAAAGAAATAATTCTAAAAAGTCTTAAAAATAACTATTACAAATCTCATAACAAAATATATACATGCAATAAATCTGTAGGTTAAATAAACTAGCATGTATTTATA
Organism: Toxotes jaculatrix; assembly: GCF_017976425.1. Lineage (NCBI taxonomy): Eukaryota > Metazoa > Chordata > Actinopteri > Toxotidae > Toxotes > Toxotes jaculatrix. Next base: position 29,282,789 of record NC_054402.1, on the reverse strand, counting down.
TGAAGAAAATTATCTTACAAAACAATTAACAGACCCAAATATACAATGGTTAGAATGAATACAGCAAGGAAGCATAAATGAAATAAAATTACAACTTACATCATCAGTGACGCACACAACCTCCCCTGAAGAACAGAACAGTTCACCGACTATCTTGAAAATCCACTGCAAAGAGACGCACAGCTCCTAATTACCGAGCCTGTGTTTCTTAAAGGGCCAGCGTCCCCGTTAACAACTAACATCACAGTGGAGAATAATACAATGCAATAACACAACAGAGGGCTTTCCTACATCCCTCCTAACCCTAAACCTTAATCACAAGTGGCAGATTAGAAAATATTCACATTAGTAATCTCTGCAATCATCTTTTGGAATGATTTTGAAAGGCTCTGACAAATAATGTCCTCCTGTTAGTAAATGGTCAGAAAAAAAAGATCAGAAAACAGTTGTGTTGTTTTGAAAGGCAAACAATGTAGATATACTTTTAAGTGCTTATTGGAGCTGGTTATCATTCAAAATTTTCAATTTTATATATTTTTTTTATTTTTAGGACTTCATTTCATGAAGGAAGCTGGACCTCTAAAAACATCAACATTTTGGTTTTGGATCTGATCAAAGACTGAGAAAATGCCAGGCATACTTTAATGCTTAAGATACTTGATGATACACCCATTTCAGTCAGAATACACATAATAAAAGCTAAGACACCATAGTTTTTATAGCCTTTCCTTTCAATTAAATGGGAATAATATCTTGATAGGGGAGTATATGAGGTTAATTTGTGCAGAGTTGGAAAGATGCAGGTGCAGAAAGGTGAAGCTGTAGTGAAGAGGGCATATACTGTATATATTTGTGTGCTCAGACACCCACAGGTGCACCAACACAAGGCTTAAGGAAGGCTTAAGCATTAACTTGCCCATTCTACTATTTGTCAGAGCTTATTGCCCAGGGGAAACAAAAATACTGTTGGCACAAGCAGAGACACTGGTTCATCTTTTTGCAACCTTGAGAAGTTAAATTCCCATAGTGGGTCCATGAATATAAAAGGTGTTCCCAGGAGGCAGGTGGAGAAACAGGAAAAGCGCACAGCAGCAACCAGTGATGAAGAGAAGGTGTTTTTATTTCTGCTGAGACAAGGAGCTCTACAGAGGAGGCAGGAGATTAGGTGAGAGAGAAGAGGAGAGGAGAAGAGGTGTGAAAGGAGTGAGTCTTCCTCCGGCTGATGCTACCATTTTGGCCTCTGTCAACTTCCATTATGGCTGAACTCCATCACTCTTCCCTCTGTGACTGCATCCCAGTGTCTCATGTGCTAACCCCTTCCCTAGCTTCTCTGAGAATGTCAGTTGTCATAGCTGTCTATGAAAGATGCTCCCCCATCTGCACATCCACACATAAACACACAAACACACACACCTCAAATGCTGGCTGCTCAGGCTGTGAGGTGCTGATAAAAGGCTGACTATAATGGGAGGGGAACAGGTGGGCCATTTCCACAGAGCATCAGGCAGAAGAAGAAAACGTGGTCTGTCATTGAGCAAAGAAGCAGGCTGAATCCAGCCACCCCAAGACCACATTATGGTTCTGTCCCTCAGTGATAGTGCACAGGTCTCCAGAGAGGTGGCACATATATGGCATACGGCTGAGCCAAAGCACATAAAGGCAGCCTCACAGCGTGGAGAGCAGAGGAGGATGGTCTGAAGACAAAATACTAATGAATAAAGAGAATACAATCACAGGAGATTAAATGTTAACTGACATGTCCATTAACACAAGAACAGCAAATCCCTGGAGAAAAAAAAGAGTCTGGTTTTATTATCATCATTATTATTATTTTTCCATGTCTCACAGGCATCACGGAATAACTGCAGTGGCTTCTGGAATGAAGATGCTGATGGCTAGTTTTGATTCCTTGGGGAAACACTGGCACTTTTTCAGATCATTGTTAATCTGGGGGCTCAGGATACAAACTGCACTTGCACAACAAACAAACAAAGCAGAAAAAGAAGTGGTTCTATGTGTTTCACTCTAGAATAAGGAAACATGAATTAAATTGTGATCAAGACCCAAATGAAGGTCCTGGGGTGGTTGAAATCATGACCATGACATCCTCAGAGCTCTAAGATTGGATCAGAAGAGCTTTAGACATACTAACTCCCTTTTCTGCATTCAAATGAACAAAATATCCGATCAGCTGTGGTGGCTGAAGCTTTATCATCTTACGCTATCACCAGTTCCTCATAAACATCTGGATTTTTTATGATTCTACTAACTGTCAAATCAAGTACATCAAATCTTCACAAATTTTTCTAAAGGACAGACCATTTTAGTTTTACATTTTTTATAGAATTCTGAAACTATCTCTTCTTACAAAAAGTGTTTTAGTAGGCTATCTCAGTGTGCTCTTTGAAAATCTTGTTTGACGTTCCCTGTCTTTTACCTCCATAGCAGTCAACCAAAGCAAATGACCATCACCTCGACTTAAGGACTGCAGCTTCTCGTTGATCACTGCTCAGTGCAATGGAGCATTCTTATATGACTAGAACCATGACAAATTTCCTTTTTGAAAACAGGAAGTTTACAGTACAGTCAGTTCAATCTACAATGGCAAGAAAAAGTCAGTGAATGGTTGAATGACATCAAACCTCCTTTGGCAGCAATAACCTCAAACAAGAGCTTCCATTAGCTGCAGATCAGACCTGCACAATATTCAAGAGAATTTTGGACCATTGCTCCTACAGACCAGCTCCAGCTCAGACATATATCTTCACCAGACATCTTAGGATGTCTGGTTATAAAGTTCCTGGCACAGCACAGGAACATGAGGGAAGAGAACCAAAATGCAGGAACCCCAGGACAGATGAGTGAATCAAGTCCTTTTATTAAAACTCAAAATCACTGCCATAAGTCCAGGATCAGGAAAATCAAAAACTGAAGCAACTCACAATTATCCACAGAACACAAACTTAAGTCCAAAAAAAAAATAAAAATAAAAAATCCTTACTTGAGGAAAACACTGTAACTGAGATATATCCAAAAGGGAATCGAAGACAAGACCATGAAGAAAAACCCAGACAGGGAAACAGGAAACTCCAAGATGCAGACAGCAGGTACAAACATGGCAAGAATAGACTCAGGCAAAGGCAGGAGGCAAGGGAACCACAAGACTTATATACACTAGGGATAACTGACAACAGGTGACACAAATCAGGGCGGGGCAATCAAAAAGGAGGGAAACAAGACATAAACAGGAAGTAGACTGGGGACTGACACACAAGTGCAAGGGCTTCAATATAAAACAGGAAATACTAACAAAAAAACAGACAGGTAGAGACAAGAAAAGTCAAGAAGGGTCTCCCACTAAACACAGGAAATACCAAACAAAACACAAGAAAGCAAACATAACCTCAACTCAAACAGAAATCTACTCAACCAAAACTCAAAAAACTAAACATGAGTCCCAACAGAGTCCAGAAGAGGCTATAAAGTGTTTTAACAAAAAAATCCAAAGACGCCCAAAAATTTCCACACAGAGTTCAAAAATATTCAAACAGCCCCCTTAGGGGCTGATCATAACATGAACAGCTCTCTGAGCTTATCACACAGTGTCTCTATTGGGTTAAAGTCTGGGCTCTGAGTGGGCCACTACAAAAGATGGACTTTCTTTGTCTGAAGTCATTCTGTAGTAGATTTACTTCCATGTTTAAGGTAATTGTTCTGGTGCTCTTGTTCTGGTGGCAAACTTTAGTAGCCACAGAACTAAATTATCTCAATTTATATACACTGTGTGCACAATTATTAGGCAAGTGAGTATTTTGACCATATCATCATTTTTATGCATATTTTCCAACTCCAAGCTGTATAAACTTGACATAAACAAACATATGGCATACATACAAACATAAAGCTACCAGGAACCCATTATCCTCCAGTGCTGTCATATTCCAGAGCTGCAGCTTACCTGGAGTGCCCAGATGCACAAGGCGTTCAGTGCTCAGAGACATGGCCGAGGTAAGGAACCTGACCACCACTGAACAAGACACATAAGTTGAAATGCCAAGGCTGGGCCAAGAAATATCTGAAGATAGATTTTTCAAAGGTTTTATGGACTGATGAGATGAGAGTGACTCTTGATGGACCAGATGGATGGGCCCATGGCTGAATCAGTAACGGGCACAGAGCTCCACTTCGACTCGAGGTGCGGTACTGCTATGGGCTGGTATTATTAAAGATGAGCTGGCTGGATCTTTTTGGGTTGAAGATGGACTCAAAATCAACTCCCAAACCTACTGCCAAATTGTAGAAGACGATTTCTTCAAGCAGTGGTACAGGAAAAAGTCTGCATCTGTCATGAAGACCATGATTTTCAATGCGGACAATGCTCCATCACATGCATCGAAGTATTACACTGCATGGCTAGCCAGTAAAGGCCTTAATGATGAAAGAATAATGACATGGCCCCCTCCCTCACCTAACCTAAACACTATTGAGAACTTGTGGGCCCCTTCTTAAGATATTTAGGGAGAAGGAAAACAGTACACCTCTCTGAATGGTGTCAAGGAGTCTGTGGTTGCTGCTGTGCAAAAAGTTGATCATTAATGGATCAAGAAACTGACAGACTCCGTGAATGGAAGGCTTATGCCTGTTATTGAAAAGAAGGGCTATATTGGTCACTGATTTTTTGTGTGTCAGAAATGTTTATTTGTAATTTTTTTTGTTTACTATTCTCACTTTAACAGATGAAAATAAGTGAGATGGGTAATTTTTTGTTTTTCATTTGGTTGCATAATAACCACTAGTTGCCCAATAATTGTGCACACATAGATATTCTCCTAAGAAAGTCAAAACCTCACTTTTACTTTTTATAATATTCAGGTTTGAGGTTTAATAACATTTTGGATCGACAGAGAGCACTGTAGTTGGTCAATAATAAAATTAGTCCTCAAAAACACAACTTGCCTAATAATTGTGCACACAGTGTACAGTCAGACTGTGGACTGATGAATATCTAAACCAGAGGTGTCCAAACTGTTCCACAAAGGGTCGTGTGGCTGCAGGTTTTCGACTACTAGTTATAGCCTACAACTCTTTCTTATTCACTTTTAACATCTTTCCATCAGTCTTTTCTCCCCCCTCACAAACATACACATTCAGCCACCAAACCCTTGGAACCAGGTGGTTCTCTGGCCATACCATCTTCCAGTTCCAATATCATTTTCCATGACACTATTTTGGATGTATTATTTGTATGTACATATTTGTGTGTTTTCTTCAACATAAATTCTAGAAAAGAACAATAACAACAACAACAAAAAAAAAACAATACTGGGGCATCAGTGTAAAAGGTGACAAACTGAAGCAACAAAAAAATATGTATTTTTTTTAAAGTACATTTGTTATTTAACTAGACTACAACAGTTCACTCAACTTGGTGTGATTCTCTTATATTGTCAGTAGTCACAAACAGGAGGTGTGACTGGCATGAGCAGCAGCCTGGGGGAGGACGGGGTTTGTAATAAGTAAAACAAGTGACAACTCTTTTTCATATCCTTCTTCATGCAGGCAGTGAGGGGGATCTAATTAAGATTGTTCATTAGATGAGCCTCCGCAACACACGGATCCTTATCACTGTGTGCTTCATCCAACAGCAAAACAACCTAAAGTCACCCAGAGGCCAGGGCTGAATCCTCCCTCTCTACTGCAATGTGTCTGAACTCTGACATTTTCCACATTTAAGCTCATCAGTCATCAGTTTTTCTTCTAGAGTTTCCTGTCTCCTAATTCTCCTGTACTGTTATGCAATACAAACAATACAAATACTTTAAATGCTTAAAACATCACAAGGAAAGAAATTTGTATTTTTACAGCAACTTTCAAGAACAAGGCAATTCAGGTGTTTAGCATAAGCCTAGAATAGGCATTAAGACAAAATATGAAGTCATCAACAGCTCTCCTCCTTAAATACAGAGTTGTAAAGAGCTGTATGATTAATCAAAATACTATCTCGACTGAACTGCAAAGTACTCTTATTTTTATGTGATGATTCTGCAGTGTTTGTATTAGTGAGGCTATCCATTGCATTAAATCCCTTTATTTGTTCCTAAGCTGTATCAGCAAATGACAAGTGTGCATTATTCTGTGTGGCAAAGACAAATATATTTATCTGTCTTCAACAGCTCTGGCTTTAACTCTGTGCTTGTACCATAAAAACATTGTTGAGTCTGTTGTGTGGAGATAGATTCAAAGATGGTGACAGTCAAAAGCACCTCTGTTACTTTGTAAGCAAAAGTTAACACTGCAAATTGGAACAAACACCTGAAATGTCCCTGAAAGGCCCAACTGTTAAAACATCCAGCAGAGTGGTAAAAACTCTACAGAGATAGGACCTCACTCAGCCAAAATATGGCGCTAGTCAACACTGCAAAAAAAAAAAAAAAAGCAGCAACAGAAAAATGCAACAGGATTACACATGACTGATATTTGCTAACAACAGGTCTAATTTTGTGAAATCAGTCTTCCTTAAGTGGACCTCTTTCCTGAAAGACACATGCTGTCACAGTAATGTCCTTTTAATCAAAGAGGAAAAACATTAAACTGTGTGTAAAAGGCATCATAAGCTCATTCCAGTTGCCAATGCTAGAGTGGCACTAATCCTAAGGCATCTGCACTGGCTTCCAGGAAATCATAGAAACAAGTTTAAAGTGCTGCTGCTTCTCAATAATTTTCCTAATGTCTGAACACAAAAAAAAAGATCTCTGGCTGTCAGCTGTTAAGTTACAAAGAGCGGCCAGTAAACTTTCCTGAAGTCCATTGGGCTGCAGGAAAGGAAAGGAAAGATCTTGGTGTAGCCTCACAAATGCTTAACAGCATGTTTCCCCTTAAGGGGGACACAATAGAGAGAAGACAAGATGTGAGGGCACCAAGGTTACCTGCCAGACCTAAACTAACACATGACTGACATAGCCAGCATACCAAACCCCTCAGCCGACAGGACTCCCCCATGTTAATTTCTCTAACGTTAACCAAGTAGTTTCTGTGCCTACACCTAACCAAACCAAACCTTAACCACAGCAGTATGTAAACGATCAGAGTCATTTTGGAGTGCAATTACGAATCACATATTTTGTCAGGTTGTTCATCAAGATCCAAGAAGTCACATTCCAGTAACAAGCGAGCTAGATAGAGTGCACATGTGGCATTAAAAATGACATCAAGAAAATTTCAACTACAGTGCTTCTCACATTGGCGATCGGATCAAAGAGTGTCTTAAACCCCTAGTCACTCATTGGAATCTATTGGGCTGTGTCAACAATGTGTGGACCTAAAAAAGTTGTTAGAGTTTGAACTTCTCTCTCAAGTTCACTTTTCTTGTTTCACTCTCAACACACCTGTTCGAAAGTGTGTGTTGCTATCCCTATTAGACAACTTGTTCCTCTCTGTGACAGCAGGCTTTCTGCCCCATCTCAAGTGTGGCCATTTGAAACAGGTATGAACACTTTTGCTTTTAGATGTAGTCTTTTCATTCATTTCAAGTATACCCCACCACCTACACACCACCTGTTTAATGCCACACTGACTGCATATGGTGATCTGTAAACACTGGCAGTACTAAGCATAAGCTTCAAAGAGCCTTCTTCTGCTTTCACTGTCTCCAGACTCCAGTGATAAATAAAATGACTGCTGCAGAGTTCTGCACTGCTGTGTCCTTGTCCTTGTCATACAACTACAACATGGTTTCCCTTTGACCTCACCGCTCAAAGGTGTGATATTGTCTTGCTGGGCTTTATGTGCCATCACTTCTACTCAACAGCTGATTGTACAGTGACAAGGATTGATAAGAGGCACACACTATAGCAGCCTTAAGATTATAGAGGAGGACCCATCCCATCTGCAGATCTTACCCCAGGGAAACTAAGCTCAGGTCCTGCTTCTAGTAATAAGTCAACCAACAAAAAATATTTTAACATTAATAGAAAGAGTTTGAGAAAAAAAAATAAAAGAAAAATTGAGAAGATGATCCTCAAAGCCATTCTAAAAAATTAATATGCTAATAAATGTCTCCTTCAAGGGAAATCTTGCAAGGAAGTTATAAGCACTTAACAAATTACTTACACTACTTCGCTCGAAGCCATATACATTTTTAAAGGGACTATTTTTCCATTCCTGCTGTGTTTCCTGCTCACATTACAGACTTAGCCAACAGTAGAGTCTCTTTCCCCAAGTTGCCATTTTGGGATATGGGAAAGCAAGATCTAGGCTTGCACCACCCTTTCATGAGATATCAAATTCTGGGAGCAGTGAGGCATTTATCAATATTCCTCATCAGGCTGGGTCTGATAATACTCCTCAGCAGCTCAGAAGCTACTTGATAAAGTGTTATGTCTGTAGAGGTAAAAGAAAAGTGCTCTTCCCCACACTCAAAGCAGAATCATTAAGAAAAATTAAATGAATTTTGACCAGGAAGCTTAATTATAGCAGAAAAAAGATAAAGTAACTTTTAGTAACACTTCCATTAGAGTGAAGGGCATGCATTATTCTCATTCAGTATTCCCCTACGTGTGTGACCCTTGATGCTTCACCTTTTCCTTACTCTCTTCATCCTCCACATCCGCTTCATCTAAATCAGGCTTCTCTTTACCCTACACCCCCTTATGCTCCTCGTTTTCAGTCTCTCTACAAGTCATTGGGAAACAACCTTCCAAGCACTTTAATCAGCTTCTTCCCCAGCAACTCCTCACTTCTTTTACATACTGTCAGTAACCTGCCAGACAATCTGGTGGAGAACCAAGAGGAAGAGGAAATAAGTCTTTGATACTTGTCTAAAAATAAATGAATAAATACAAACAAAAATGGGGTGGAACGGTGGTGCAGTGGTTAGCCCTATCGCCTCACACAAAGAGGGTTCCACGTTCGAATCCCGGTCTCTCTGGGTACTCCGGCTTCCTCCCACAATCACAAAAACATGCACATTAGATTAATTGACTACTCTAAATTGCCCATAAGTGTGAGTGTGCATGTGTCGCTGTCTTTGTGTGTCAGCCCTGCGATTGGCTAGAGACCAGTCCAGGGTGTACCCCGCCCATAGTCAGTTGGGATAGGCTGCAGCTCCCCGTGACCCTGAGGGATTAAGCGGTATAGAAAGACAATTAATCGTCATTAATTCTGTTAGAAAGATCTAGGAAGACAGCCCTGGGATCAATCCTACACAGAGGTATTTCTGTTCCCTTTTTCCTAACCCCCTAATTCTCTCACCCTTGCTCTGACCACACCCATCTCTGGTGTACCAATCACGCTGTTGTGGCTGGTAAATGTGGAATGGTCACAGTTTGGCTGGGTCTAGGAAAAAGTGGTGGTTTGGGCGTTACTCAGTAGTCATTGCATTATTTTTACATGGGTACTCATCTTCAAACTCAGCCTTCATTTTGATCTTAACGTCGCACCTGTAAAGTTTTGTGCCAACTCTTACACAACCATCCTGAGCTGTTTGATGTTATGACTGCTTGCAAGTCATGCTGTAAAACAAGTGAATATTCTTATCTTTACCATCCTTCCCAGGTAAACATGGCCTTAATCCCACCTACAAAGGTCTGATTGGTCACTTGTTTCTTCAACTGGTGCAATAGCTATCAATTTTAGATTAGATTAGATTCAACTTCATTGTAATTACACATGTACAGAGACAGGGTAACGAATGAGCCAATGAGCAATGCCAGACACTGTGACCAAAGTCAGATTCAGATTCAGTGGACAGTCTTTTGCCAAACAAGAGTCAACTTCATGTTTGACTGTTTTCTTCCATATTCTCAGAGTTTCCTTACAAACTTTTAACTTTCATTTCAATTAATTTCATTTCAGGATTGAAAAGATTCATCTGAAGTGGGTCCTGCACACCAGGAACAAATTAGCTTAAGTAGTCATCACACAAAACAATCACGTTTATTTATTTAATCATTAGACAATACAGAAAATGCACAGAACTTGTTTAACAAATATAAACCAATTCATACTGGACATTAGGAACAAGAATAAATATATTTTGCTGAATATATTTGTGATGAATGGCAAGGCGAGGGAAGTGGAAGGGCAGAGAGTGACACTTGATGAAGAAAACTTTTAAGGAGAAGAAACCAAGAAAGTCTATCAGAGACAGTAAAGATAGGAAACAAGAGGAGAGCACTCACACAGTTGCAGAGCCTGGGGGGCAACCAGCTGCCATACTTTTTGGCAACCACAGGTCAATAGGCTGGGATGGCAGAAAAGGGCAGAGAACACACACACACACACACACACACACACAGAACCCAAGAGAGCAACAGGGCGGATTGTTGCTGTTCCCACCACAGTGTGTAGTAGTCCCTCTAGGGCTCAGGGCTACTTTCACAGATTCTGATTTCCAGGCTTAGGTTATGTGATAATAAGTGAGCCATTTCTGCTGATAAGGGCTCTTACAAGCAGTTGAAAGCTCCAGAAAACATAAGTAAGATGACTTTTTGTGTTTTTAATTTTTATCACTATTTCCAAGGTCAGGAAGGATGGAACTTACTTATTTTATATTGTGTTCAATCAAACCAGCAAAACTTAACTAGTTAATTTACTAGTTCATCTACTTCATTTTCTCAGCATGTTTTATTTAGTCAAGTTTTAGTAGACTAACAGTGTGGGCATTTTAGTTTTACTTTTGTCATGACTAGCCCCTAAGGGGGCTGTTTTCTGAACACTTTTTTGTTTTGAACCCCTTTGTGGACTCTCAGACTCTTGTTTAGGTTGTTAAATTTTGTTAGTAGTTCCTGTTTTATTTTGAAACCATGGCCCTTGTGTATCTTGTCTTGTTCTATTTCCTGTCTTTGTCTTGTTTCCCTCCATTTGTGATTGTCTGCCCCGTCTTAATTGGTTTCACCTGTTGTCCCTTGCCTTGTGTATTTAAGTCTCGTCGTTTCCCTGTGTTCTTGTGAGTTTGTTTTTGTCTCATGTTCTGTCTCATGCCTTTGTCTCTTGTCTCGTTTCTAGTCCAGTGATCTAGAGTGTTTTCCCAAGTCATCGTGTCCCAGGTCAGGTTTTGTATTAATTTGTTACTTTGTTTCTTGTTAGGTTTTGTTCCTTGTTTAGTCTTTCTCCTCGTAAGAGTGATTTTGTGTTCACGTTTTGTAACTTTTGCTTTAGTGCCTTTTTCCCCTTTATGGGTGATCTTTGTTTGCTACTTTGTTAGAATTAAAATTATTATTTTTGTCTACGTCCGTGGGGTCGTGCATTTGGGTCCTAGTCCTTGCCTCCAAGTCGTGACATCTTGTAGTCAAAAGAAAGAGTGAGACATCCTTTTCCCCCAGCAACTTTTTCCAGTTCCTCCTGGGGGATCCCAAAGCATTCCCAGGCCAGATGAGATACCTAGTCTCTCCAGAATGTTCTGGATCTACCCTGGGACCTGAGGTGCCCAGGAGGACTTATGATCAGATGCCCAGGCCACCTCAACTGTCTCCTTTTGATGTGGAGAAGCAGTGGCTCATTTCATTTCGCAGCCACTTCAGTCACAATCTCATTCTTCTGGTCACATCCCAAAGCTCATGACCATAGGTGAGGGCTGGAATGTAGACCGACTAGTAAATCAAAAGATCAGCTCCCTCTTCACCAAAACAGACCACTGCAATGCCCCCATTACTGCACATGCTGCATCAATTTGCCTGTCAAACTCACACTACATTTTACCCTCACTCTTGAACAAGACCCCAGGTTGGAATCCGCATTGCTCCTTCTGGATCTGTGGTTTGACAACTAGTCAGAGCATCCTTTTCAGCACCATGGCGTAAGCTACGTAGCGTGACACCCTTATAATTGAACACCCTCCAGTCCCCCTTTTTAAACATAGGGACCACCAGCCCATTCTGCCAGTGCACTGTAACTAACAGTGACACTGTGCCTGACCTCTGTGTGACACTGACAAAGCAGGTCAGCCATGAAAGCCCCACAATGTTCTTGTGGCTGAGGACCTTTTTGATTATCTCAGAGACCCCTGCCAGAGTGATTGAAAAAGAATGCATTTTGAACAGGGTTAGAATTTATTCATATTTTTTTTACACAATATTGTGTCTCGGGTGGCAACAGAAATGTTGACAGGCCACTGTATAGACTCAACTGATATTGCCTTACTTTATAGCTCACACTGAAATTTAAAAAGAAAGCAGAATGTATATAGAAATTAATAAATAACGATCATTCATCCTTTCCTCTGTCACCCTCCCTCTTAAACTGGATTTTTACTTCTGCATTAACTGTGCTGCTGATGTGCACCTGAAAAATGTAACTACACATTGAGGCTACAGTGTCAATGACAATACCACACAGGGACTGCAAGAATTGTGACTGACTGCTTGTGTTTTCCTCCACATATTTCTGATGCCAGTGGACTTTGTTAAGACTGAAGACAGCATGAACATGAAGACAACATGAAGGAAGAATGACTCTTAGAACTCTCCTCCTTTTCAGCTACATCTAGCCTCTAACAAAGCCATTACACTGTAAAACTTCTCACCACTCACCACGATCAACACTATGTATGAATGAACAAACATAAAACACAGCGGTAACACTCTAGAATAACAAACCCTTATAAGACATTTATAAGCTATTAATAGATATCAGTTAATAGTTAAAGTTATGTTAAAGTTAAGTTAAAGTTGTACAACATTTATATATGATTTAGACATTATTAAAAAAAATTTTTTCACGTGGTTATGCTGCCCCCTATATGATGCCGCCCTGGGCGGCTGCCCGGTTCGCCCGTGCCAAAAACCGCCACTGTGTATGTTTCAGTCATAGCATCCTTGTTGAGCTTATAGTGAAATATCATGAGCAAGTTCAAATAAAAGCGGACTGTATGAAACCTGTTTAGCTTTATTAGCCACAAATCTTATAAACTGTGAAATTCTTGTAGACTTTCTGGCTGAAATGGTCAGTCAGACCCTCAGTCCAGACCAGTCCCTCCTCCCCCCTCCAGCAGTACCTGCCGAGCAGTGAATCCACATCAGCACTAAAGCTAGATTTATAGCAGGGAGTTAACCGAGTAGGTTTTAATTTTTAGTTGAGAGTCAGATTTCATCTGTTGATGTCACCTCAGTAGCACTAAACTTGTGTTGTATAGGATCAGGCCGTATCATGCTTTATACTCTGTGCAGTAACTGTGTTTGCATTCTTTATTTACATTTACTTTTGTGCAGTTATTGAAAAATTAATGTTATTTTGCTGTGTCATCACTGAATAAGAGATTACCACTGTGTAATAGCCGTGTTGGTAACACTTTAGAATAACGAACCCTTATAAGACATTTATAAGCTATTTGTCGATATTAGTTAATAGTTAACTAATCATGAACAAAGCATTTATATACAGTTATAAATGATTATTAAATCATTTATTACTTAAGTTACAAGACATTTATAAGCTATTAGTAGATATTGAACTAATCGTGAATAAACCATTTATATACATGTGTAAATGATTATAAAACCATTTATAACTAAAGTTGTACAACATTTATATATGATTTAGACATTATTAAAAATGCTGTGTCAACATTGTTTGTCGTGATTTATTCATCATCAACTAATTTTCAATATTTATTAGTAAATTATTGGTGAAAATAGTGTAGATGTGTTAAAAAATCCACTGTTCTACCATTTGTTTATTCATGTTTAACAGATCATTTGTTAGGCATTTATAAAAAAAATCTATAAATCATTTGCAGATGTTATTATGTCCCTTAATCTAAAGTGAACCATATTCATCATTAACAAATATCTAATAATGTTTGCTAAAGATTTGTAGACTTTTTCATCACATGTAATAAATGTTGTAGACAACTTTGGGATCCATCCTTCTTTGTGACATCAAACAGTGCCAGAATTAGGAGTACAGAGTATAAGTGTATAAAACATTTTATTAAAGCAAGCACAGCAACCAATGTGCAACAAAACAGAATAAAGCAATAACAAGTGCTTTTCAACAGCCTGCACATTAAAAACACTGTTAACTCAGATAAAACCTGTTTATAAACATTGTCTTAAAACAATAACTGTGTTGATTCTTCTGGAAAACTAACCCATCCACTCCAAGTTCTGAACTCTTATTTCCTCCTCAAGAAGGGGAGAATTTTCCCTTCCTTTTTCATCTCATCGATCAGAGCCAATAACACAGGGTCATCTTTAATAACATTAGCACACTTCAGTACAAATGTCTGCAGCTTTTGCAGCCTTGAATACCCCTTCACCAGTTCCCCATACTTCTCTGGTGAGGCAATGGCCAGCTCTGCTATGGGGGCACTCCCTAGGATGGTATTCCTATCAACCCCAACAGCCTTGTACGACCTGACGAAATTCTTGCCTCTTTGGCAATGTTGCAAGACCTTCCGGTACCTCTTGACCACCTGGTGTGGATTTACTGCTATAATAGAAAAGACAAAACAAAGATAAATGAAATGTCCACAACAGCTATTTCAAACCATGCATTGAGCAAAGATACATTCTAAGCTGTCCCAATATGATTAAGTAAACCATAGAGTTAAAAAAGAAATTATTTGTTGCACTACTCTTCTGGAATTAACTGGAATGTCAATTGATGGGAACATAGGATAGCATCTGTGAATTTCTGACTCCACTGTCCTCTCTACCTGCATTCATATTTTGCACATGTGCTGCCAGGGGTCCCAGGCAGATGATGACAAGGCAAATCATTTAATGTAGTCATTAGGGTGTAATAAATGCCATGTTTGTGACAGCTAGTGACACACACACACTAATGAATTCATCCAAAAAAGGTCAGAAATTTGGGTTTGGTTGCTCATATCTCTGTTGTCACTGTATTAGTGACATAGTTTTATCTTGCGTAATCAGAAAGCCTTTTCATTTCCCTTTACAGTGACCAATTCATGAAGATTATGCATTTAGGAGATGAGCAACAAAGGTGATTGTGTGTGTGTGTGTGTGTGTGTGTGTTTACTCATACTCATCCCACAAATGCATTACCCTTAAAGATGTGACATCATTGCAAAGGGAAATGAACAGGCTCTCCAATAATATGAGGTGCAATGCTATTTATTACAGTGACAACAGATATTTTTTTTGTGCACCAAACTTTGTGGATAAACAATTCCAAACTATTCCTTTTAAACAGTAATACAAGCCCAGTTTTTGTAATCACAGCTCTCAAAGACACATAATTTCTCCAGCTCACATTTACCTCTGTGTCTGAAGTGTTTTTGGTCTTCTGGTCTCTGGTCTTCTCTTTTTTCCCCTTCCTCTTGTGTTTCTTCTTTTTATACTTTTTCTTGTTCCTCTTGTGTTTCTTCCTCTCATCCTCAGAGGATGAAGAGGATGAGGTTGAGGAAGATGATGATGAGGAGCTTGAGGAACCCTGGGATGATTCTGATGACCCAGAGTCTTCCAGGTCTATCGCAGCATCCTCATTGACCTTGGCACTGCTTTTCTTGCTCTTCTTCTTATCTAACAGAGAACAAAAACAAAGACAGACATACTGTAAAAATTGATGAAGACTGTGTTTTTATTTATTTGAAATGTTATAATACAACAGCGTGATATCCTCAGTTAGCAAATTTATAATCGTTCTTTAAGTTCACATAGCTTGTCTGTGTACCCTGAGCAATATTTGATGGAAGTCAAAGGTTTGCCTCTACTGAATAATATGCTATGTAACGTTACTCAATGCAATACTTACATTCAGACAGTTCTTCCAACAGTTCTTCTTTGGTCAAGTCCTCTATTTTTTGGGCTTGTGCATTAGCTTTTTCCTTGGCCCTCCCCAGCTGTGTGCGCAATTTCTTGAGTGACATCACAGCTGTGGGGGTCGGTGGCATATTGTTACCTGAAACTACACAGAAAAGGACCAGTGGCAGCTGGTTAACCAAAACTGATTGTTACTATAACATTGTGTTATAACTTGGTATGAGAATTCGTAAAATGTTATGGATATCAAATCTATTATCAATTCTGTTTATTGATCTGATTCTGTAATGATTCTCTTATTGATTCCCGATTTGTGTGAGAAAAACATACAAAATTCAGCCAATTAGAATCAGACAGGAAGACGCCTGCTGACCTGATAGAAAGTCAGTAGGTTGATAATCTCATTTCATAAAACTAACTGCGTTTACATGGACATCTTTTTTTTTTTAACACAAATTTAATCATTCTAATTTAAAAAAGTTGTCCATGAAAACAGGGTTATTGATAGAAAGTGTAGTAGCTAGCTCGCTAGAGCGGTTTACTATCGACTCTCAACCTGAATTGATTCCCATCTCTAGTTATCATGCCAGCTAAAATAATTACTACTATGCTTAATAGCACAAGCATTCAGTGTTTCATGTTTTGATGGCTTATTCCCTTGCATCAATCTGCATTCACCATGTGGGATTAGCAAAACTATCCAAACCACACTGACATGTCCTGTTGATAAATTTGGCTAGACTAGCCGATATAGCTAATACAGCTAACTAGCTAAAAAACGATTAGCGCTTGTGCTTGCTTGATAGTTTAGCAGATTCAGCTAGGTAAAATAAGTCAACAAATAAGTTAACCAGCAAATGTGAATTTAGAACTGTGGATTTGTAATGTTATTGTAACAGCTTAAAGTTACCTGCGCTGCTGCTCCCAGCTCCTTCCCCGTCTTCGATGGGCGAAAGTCGCTTAGCTCTTGTTCTGACGTACATGTTCAGAGCAAGAGCATGCGGAAAGTGTTGTCAGATGGAAAATGTTACAAATATGGGAAAGTGTACAAGACTCCTAACCAACAGCAGAAATGTGTCGCTGACTGTGCTGGCTGAAACCGGTGCAGCGTTCAGGAACACAGTGAACATTTCTAAAGCACTAATGTAAAATATATTACCAAAGAAGGCACATCACAAAAAGAAAAAAAGAAAGAAAGAAAATATGCATGTTAGAGACTATTTAGTAGTAGTAGTAGAGACTACTATAAGTGTGATGTTTAGTTGTTGGTGTAGATTTGTTGCATCTTTCCTCTGCGCTGTAGATGTCTTTTTAAATTTCCCACAACACGGGAAGGCAGCAACTGACAAGCTGTAGCTACTAATACAAAGTGTAACGATCAAATTAATGTACATTATGGGACTTTTGACATCACTGATCATATATAGTACAAAGGGCACAATTATTCTACAAAATATGGTAATTGCCATACATCTGGCAACTCTGCTAACAGCTCTCTAAACACAGACATATAAACATATCGAACTGCCTTGTGGGAGATTGAAGTTTCCTGGCGGGCCCATCCATTCATTCATAAATGCAGGATATGCATTCAAATGTAGGCGGTGAACTTGGGGGTTGATTTTTTGTGAGCTGTTAAAATGCCTGGTTTGGCCAGTAAATTGAGAGAGCTGATAGAAGGGAAAAAAACTACCAAAAAACACCACAAACTGATTAAATGGCTGCAAAAGAAAAGAATACTACAAAGGAAGGTTAAATGCAATTCATGTCAGCATAGGTAGGTATTTAAGTTATAGTATTATAGTTAAGTTTTTACTAAAAAGAAGTACTCTAAGTGAATTGACTTAAATGCAGTGTGTATTAGCACCACATGTTAAAAACTCTCTAGTTTATCCTTACACAAAGATGAAAGACTAAGGAACTTCTTTAGTTTTGTGATGATTGTGCATGTGTATTGTTTTGGGTGTAGTTAGAGTACTGAATTTGCAGAAAGTCCCTGCTTCATGTGGAAAAGCAATGTTGTAAATATAATTCTGTGCATCATGTGCTAATGGTTTTTAATGTGGAGATGTGGTTTTATGTTGCTAAAAATGTTAACCACGAGTTTCATTACAAGCCCTATACTGGAGTAACTGTCATATCCTTGGTAGGGTAGTATAGCAATGGCCATAATTAATACCTCAATGTCATCTATGACCCTGTTTTTCTTATTGTATGATCCAGGAGGCATCAGCAGGACAACCACAATCAGAAACCTCGAAGCTGATTCGACACAAATCGATTTTTGCAAAATCAAAAATCTCCCTGTTCAACTGGATGAAATTTATTTACAGGTTGTTAAACTAATAATATCTTTTTTGTGTTTTGATGTTTGTAGCCAGGTATTGAGAACACTAATCACAGATTACACTTAGGAATAATGTATGAATTCATTGTGCTGTTGGCCTACTGTATCTTGAATCACTGGGTTATGATGACATTTTCTACTATGTGTTTCAAGATTTTCTCAAGGACTGAGGTTACGCCAGGTTGACCTCATCATGGACGACATTGCTGGGTCCTCAGCAACTCTGTCAAAGATGTCCCAAAAAGTGAGAGAGGCCTGCACAATTGCAATGGACAAGTTGCAACGAACAAAAGGACAGCACATGGGGGGAAGAGATACTTTGTTCTGATCGATGAGAGTCACTTCAGACGTAAAAGAAAGGCAAGTATAACTTTAAGTATTAACCACTGCAAATTATTAAGTTGGTCATCATTAACTTGTCACCACTGTGGGAAAATACGGACACAGTATATTCCATTTTTTTTTTTTAATTTATGTATAATTTTTCATAAACAATAAAGAGTGGATGGGTTAGTTTTCAGAAGAATCAACACAGTTGTCATTGTTTTAAGACAATGTTTATAAACAAGTTTTGTCTGGATTAACAGTGTTTTTAATGTGCTGGCTGTTGAAAAGCACTTGTTATTGCTTTATTCTGTTTTGTTGCACATTGGTTGCTGTGTTTGTTTTAATAAAATGTTTTATACACTTATACTCTGTACTCCTAATTCTGTAACTGTATTTATTAAAGTCGTTCGTAAGAGGTGAGTAAAAGGTCCACAATTCATTTATAAACATTAACAGACATTTGTAAATAATGAATAGTCTTCACTTTAGATTAAGGGACATAATAACATCTGCAAATTATTTATAGATTTTTTTTATAAATGCCTAACAAATCATCTGTTAAACATGAATAAAGAAATGGTGGAACAGTGGATTTTTAAACACATCTACACTATTTCACCAATAACTTACTAATAACGTTGATCATATTGAAAATTAGTTGATGATGAATAAATCACGCGCAATGTTGACACAGCATTTTTAATAATGTTTAAATCATATATAAATGTTGTACAACTTTAGTTATAAATGGTTTTATAATCATTTACACATGTATATAAATGGTTTATTCACGATTAGTTCAATATCTACTAATAGCTTATAAATGTCTTGTAACTTAAGTAATAAATGATTTAATAATCATTTATAACTGTATATAAATGCTTTGTTAATGATTAGTTAACTATTAACTAATATCGACTAATAGCTTATAAATGTCTTATAAGGGTTCGTTATTCTAAAGTGTTACTAACACGGCTATTACACAGTGGTAATCTCTTATTCAGTGATGACTCACAGCAAAATAACATTAATTTTTCAATAACTGCATAAAAGTAAATGTAAATAAAGAATGCAAACAGTTACTGCACAGAGTATAAAGCATGATACGGCCTGATCATATACAACACAAGTTTAGTGCTACTGAGGTGACATCAGCAGATGAAATCTGACTCTCAACTAAAAATTAAAACCTACTCAGTTAACTCCCTGCTATAAATCTAGCTTTAGTGCTGATGTGGATTCACTGCTCAGCAGGTACTGCTGGAGGGGGGAGGAGGGACTAGTCTGGACTGAGGGTCTGACTGACCATTTCAGCCAGAAAGTCTACAAGAATTTCACAGTTTATAAGATTTGTGGCTAATAAAGCTAAACAGGTTGCATACAGTCAGCTTTTATTTGAACTTCCCGACATTCTCATCACCAAACTGGACACTCTCGGCCTCCCCCCTCTCACATGTGCCTGGATAAAGGACTTCCTAACTAACCGACCCCAGACTGTGAGACTCGGCCCCCACCTCTCCTCCATTCGCACGCTGAGCACCGGCTCTCCACAGGGCTGTGTGCTGAGCCCCCTCCTGTACTGCCTCTACACCCATGACTGCAGTCCGGCCCACAACAGCAACCTCATCGTTAAGTTTGCTGACGACACTACAGTGGTCGGACTCATCTCAAAGGGAGATGAAGCAGCCTACAGAGAAGAGGTCCTGAAGTTGGCATCCTGGTGTTCAGAGAACAACCTGGCTCTGAACACCAAGAAAACCAAGGAGATCATTGTCGACTTCAGGAGGCACAGCACCAACTTAGCCCCCCTCTACATCAACGGCGAGTGCGTGGAGAGAGTCCACACTTTTCGGTTTCTTGGGATCCTCATCTCCGCTGACATCTCCTGGACAGAGAACATCACAGCGGTCATTAAGAAGGCTCAGCAGCGGTTACACTTCCTGAGGGTACTCAGGAAGCACAACCTGGACTCCATCCTGCTGCTGACCTTCTACCGCTCGTCCATTGAGAGCCTGCTGACGTACTGCATCACAGTATGGTACGGCAGCTGCACCATGGCAGACAGGGAGAGGCTTCAGAGGGTAGTTAAGGCGGCACAGAAGATCATCGGCTGCCCCCTCCCCTCCCTGATGGACATTTACACCTCCCGCTGCCTCAGCAGAGCAAAGAACATCACCAAGGACAGCTCCCACCCTGGCTTTGCTCTGTTTGACCTGTTGCCCTCAGGAAGGCGCTACAGGCACATCAGAACAAAGACTAACAGACTCAGAGACAGTTTTTTCCCAAAAGCCATAACCATACTGAACTCACACATGCACTGAACCCCACAGTCTATTCCCCTGAACCCCCGGACTTCCTTCCCTCTATCCACTCACCGTGCAATATCCGTATACTGTGCAATATTCATTAATGTGCAATAACCCATACTTGAACTGTGCACCTTACCCCCCCTGTATTTTGCTTTTTTCTCTTCATATTGTTGTATAGCATTCCTTTAAATTTTTGACTTGCACTAAACTTACTTAACTTAATCTTATTTTATTTTTATTCTATTCTATGTTGTATATTCATACATGTTGCACTGGAGAAGGAGATGCTTTCCATCTCGTTGTACATGTAAAAGATGTCCAATGACAATAAAAGGCATTCTATTCTATTCTAACTTGCTGATGATATTTCACTATAAGCTCAACAAGGATGCTATGACTGAAACAACACAGTGGCAGTTTTTGGCACGGGCAAACCGGGCAGCCGCCCAGGGCGGCATCACATGGGGGGCGGCACAACCACGTGAAAAAAAAAAAAAAATCATCTGTGCCGCTAAGCAGTTTTCTATTATCTATCATATTACTGTGTGGGGAATGAGCAAATTGACGCCCCCTGCAGCTGCAGGCACCCCTGCTTGCTGAGAAGGTGATGTGCTCAGAAGCTGTGTGAAGAGGGGACAGGGGAGGGGGGCGCAGGGGACAATTCACCTCTGGGTCTCTCCCAAATGAAACACACAAGGCAGGGGTGGGGGTCCACTGTGTAGAGGAGGCTTTTCAAAGCTAAAGTTGATCAAGTCGTACCTGAGGTCAACCATGTCTCAGGCACGGCTCACTGGCCTTGCTGTCATCAGTATCAGGCACTCAATAGGGGAGCAGATTTTGTATGATGACATTATTAGAGGGTCAGGTTTTAGTTTTTGTTTGCTGCTCTTAGTGCAATAGTGTTATAATTAGATTTCTTTTAGTGTGTTTTCATTTGTGTGATGGATTTGTGCTATTCAGAATTTATTCTATATTTTATGTGTATATTATTCTAAAATAATAAAATGACATTGTTTTGATTTTATAGCATTGATATTCTCTGCTGTTATGTGTGATTGTGTATATTTTTTGCCACTTTTATGTATATAGAGAATATTTATTTAATTTTTGATAACTTTCATTTCTAAATTGTTTTGGCAATGTTGGAGTTGGAGATTGTTATAATATAAATATTGTTATAATAAAAATATTGTCATAATAAAACATGGCTGTTCATGGGGTAGGGGTTGGGGTTTAGGGTTAGGGCTGGGGGGGGGGGGGGGGGGGGGGGTAGGGGGGGGGGGGGGGGTCTCGCCCAGGGAGTAATTCAATGTAGAACCGCCACTGAACATACAGGTGGTGAATGGTAGACTGCACACAAAACAATGGACATATTGATTTTCTGCAAGCCTATGCTTGTTAATCATTTACTGTTAGTGGCTTTTTCATAAGAATTTTATTGCATCACAGTGACAAGCATAGTTGCTGTTAACATAAGTATCATTCACTTCACCTCACCTGTGCTCATTCTCTCTGTGGTGGCCTCTGCTCTGCTACCTTCATTTTCTGTCTGTGTGCATATGTGTGTGTGTGTGTGTGTGTGTGTGTGTGTGTGTGTGTGTGTGTGTGTGTGTGTGGTGGAGGAGTTGTCTTATTGGGCATCTTACAGAGCTGAGACATAATCCTGTTGCACTGTACAACTCATGTTCTGCAATGACAATAAAGATCATTCTGATTCTGAGCTCAGACCTGTTCTTGTACAACACAGACAGAGAGAGCCGAGAGAAACAGAGAGACAGAGAGGAGTGGCAACACAAGACAGAGAGACTGTTTATGTTTATCTGTCATACAGCCAAACTCACCAAAGGAAATTGGGAATATGTCTGGGGAAAAAAAGCTACCAATTATCATGAATGTGTTTATTTATGACATCTTCATCCCAAGCCAAGTCTGAGAACTGTGATCGGTCCTGAACAGTCAAGGTCCTTGACTCCCAGAAAATGTTTGACAGAACCCACCAGTGAGCAGTCATGTTCCACTTTAATTAGATTTTCTCACTAGAAATGATCTAATTCAGAGTATTTATGAAAAATAGACCAGTGTAAACCCACCAGGGGGAGAAGGTTTATTTCATAGTAAAAATGAATCCAGTGAGGATATACAGTTCGTACTGGGATCAGATACTATTGCTGCCCCTCTTCGCTGTGCAAACAGACTACTGGAGGAATCTATAACAAACAGGCAAAATGTCAGAAAATGTCAGAAGGCACCTGCTGCAAAAAGCATTAAAATGTGACGCAAATACTATTAAGCCAAGAGATCATTTGAAAGGAGAAGAGAAAAAAGTCAGAGCCCATAAGGTGCAGTGTCAGAGCCAGGATCAGCCTGCTCCTGCACTCTTGTTCAGCTGTGTGTAGAGTACTGATTCCTGAGGTGGATCCTGCAGTCCACAGTATGTCTGACAGACTCCTCCAGGCAATGATCATGTTGGAGAGTTAGCTCTTTTCAAGTTTCACTGCCCTGTAGCCTACACATTGATTTTCCTGTCTCACCACTTATTTCAACCACTTGTACACTGCTTGTTGTCAAAGGAGAATGCATTGTGTTCAAAATAATATCAGTCTAACATCACTAACCACATGAATCACTGTTTTTGGTAGAAATTATATTTCTACATGGCAAATAATTTATTAGTAGGTATAGTAGAGTAATAAAAATAATATAATAATAAAAAGTAAAAAAATAATTAAAATAACAAACAGGTGGCCCTTATTTACAACGAAGGCATCAAATGTTGGTTATAGTGCATTTCTCTCTGAAAATCTGAGTAAAATGGGCTGTTCCAGACATTGTTCAGAAGAACAGTGTACTTTGATTAAAACGTTGATTGGAGAGGGGAAAACTTACAAAGAAGTGCAGAAAATGATAGGCTGCTCAGCTAAAATGATCTCAAATGCTTTAAAATGGCAACCAAAACCAGAAAGACGACCCCCAAACACTAAAATCAAGCCACAGTACACTGTGAAGACGGTGAAGCATTGTGGTACAAGCATCATGATATTTGGATGTTTCTCCTACACACAGAGAAATGGGGGTATCATTTCTGTACCTAAAAGGTACTTCTGCCATTAAAGTTCCCTGCAAAGTACAGAAATTGTCCTTAAGGTGATTATTGTGGACCTTTATTTAATTTTAGAGGTACAAAGTCAAAGCTGACAGGAAATGGTACATAATTGTACTTTTAATAAACAAAGGTACCAGTAGGGGTCAGTAGTCCCGCCTTTTGCCCAGACTGAAAAGGGCCTTGAAAATAGAACATGGCGGATAGTTTTCCAGTTTTGTCGAGTCTCACTACTGATGAACTAATAAAAAAAATAACTGAAGCTGGAATTCAAATTAACGAAGAAGAAGCGAGAAGATTTAGGGGTAAGTAACCAAACCTATTATTTCTGTTCATGACATTTTTGCTAGCTAGCAAACTCTGACTGGCCTATAGCTAGGAGTACATTAATTTAAAATGGTTCGCTAATGCCACCTAGCCTCTCATATTCTTTTGGTGGATAGGCAGCCGCTTGTCAGCAGTTTTTGAGTATTAGTGTTTTAGTGAAATATCACGGTCATTTTCATAGTTTCAATGTTCAGTAGTTTTTCTAATGAGGGGCTCTCTTCGCGGTGTACTGACGCGCCCATTAAGCCCCTGTAGACGTCATTAGCACAACCCGTTTTCCTAACGGTTGGTTGCGACATCACCCTAGAAACTTCACTTGAACTAGAGCGGAGCTAGGTATTTGTCTTGTTCAGATTTCGATTTAGTGTCCAGTCTTTACGGGGCTCAAGTTGATCAAACGGCTGACCATGTAAGTGATTTATGTTTTTTACCGTGTTCTCTTACAGTAACTTCAACGTACTGTATTGGTAATTTGTTACGGATATTAGGTTAAGTTTATCAAACAAGCATTCATCAAATTAGGCGGACTTCTGCCATTTACGGTTGGATATAGCGTTTCTTATCCTGTGTCTTGCATACGTTTTTCGCATGCACAATGTGATCGAAGCTCTGTGTGTGTGTCTGTCTGTCTGTCTCTCTCTGTGCGTTCGTGTGCATGTGTGTCGTATCTTAGACAACGATGTGGATGGAGAGACGGTGGATTGTGGCCTGACAGAAGCCATGGTTGGATACCTCTTCGATGGTTCGTTCAAAAAGCAACTTAAATTTCAACAGTTTGTGCGACAGTACAAGGAAGGTGAGGTCGTTGTTACACTAGAACCAGTACCGGTGGAAGTCTACTGTCAGTCTACAGCACAGCCCCAGCCTCTGCCTTCCATTGATCCAAGGTAAGTGTATATCCCTTTAGGCTTAACAGGCCGTCGTGGTTCAATCTCACTACTGCCTGGATGAGTTAGCTATTGCTGCTGCTGTGTTTTTTAAGGAAATTTTCGTATTTAAAATTTATATAATTTTTGTAATATTTTTATGGTTCTGGTTTAAAAAAAATAGTATAAAGATATGGTGACATTCAAGTTGCGGTCACACTAATGTAATCTTATTGCATTGCAGTGGAGAAGCAACTCGCAAGAAAATACCTCTTGTGACTGTCATTCCAACCTTTCCAAAAGATGTCCAAATTAAACTGGATGCTAAAGAACCATGTCACAAAGTTCCAAAACTACGCAACAAAATTATCAGAGTGTTGTACGAAATGATGGCAGAACACACCCTGTAAGTAATTGTTCTTCACCATCTCTATATTGCATCTGTGCAGTTTGTGGTCTGCATAGATTGTGAAATTGTCTTTAATCAAAATGCAGAAGTATGTCTAGAGTTTGTTCTGCCTTTGTGCCTAGGTATCCAACCAATGCAGAGTACATTCAAGTTGCCAAGGCTTTGATCCTTAAATACCCTTTCCTGAGAGATATGGAGGGGAATGGCTATGTAAGTTGCATTTTTTCCTCTTTTTGTGTATTATTTAATATATTATCACACATAAACTCAATATATGCATAGATACGGTTACTTAGACTTTTACACATTTCCTGAATATGCCTAATAAAAAAAATGTTTACTTTTTACCAGCACACTTGGCACATGTCTCTAAAGCGAAAATTTAAAGCAGAACGTGCACCACTTGTTAGTGACAGTGAAGTCAGAAAGCTGAAGGAGAAGTTTGGCCACAAAAATCAGTTTAAAGCTACCAATGCATCAGCAAGTGTGTGTCGTAAGCCAGCTAATCTGACATTTGTAAGTACATTTCCATATACATAATTTATCTTCAAGGGAGAGTGGAATACAAAAAGATTTAAATGTCTGTAATATCTGTATTACATTGTCTTCCAATGGCTGTACATTTAGTTTCACATTGTTGTTTCAGTGGATACTTTTAGTCAGAACACCTTGGATGCAATGAGTGTGTAGGCTAACAGCATTTTTCTGTCTCTCACACTATCTGAGCATTATCTTTCTCTACCCTTAAGCCAAAGGAAATTTATGCTGGTGAAGATTCAACAACTGTTGAGGCCCATGTGAGCGTGCTACAAAGTGAGTATCGGAAGATGCATCCAGACATGTCCACAGTCAAAGATCGCATGGCACGGACATTCTGTTGGAGACGACGTGAAATTGTGGAAGGAATGCCAGTGGAGGATGTAATCAACAAATACCCTTTTTTAAGGACACCGCCTGGAGTAAGTACAGTCAAAGATTTCTGTATCTGAATAAATAGAGTTAATCTTAAAACACCTGAATGATTTACTGGGAAGTGTTATCAATCACTTGATTTTAACATTATTGGAGATGAGAATTTTTTAAAACTATATTTTAAAAATAGAGTTGTCGTATGTTTGCTTTCAGCAATAGTTTAATTTAAGTAACAATGTTCTCATGTGTGTTCTTCAGTTTTTTGATGAAGTTGACAGAATTCACCCTTCAACAAATGGCTTCTATCATCGCTTCAAGGAGGGCTTTGCCAGTGTTTTGCCAAATGTGCTTAAGATTGCACAGGGAAGATCTTCACTGGCAAAGCAGTACACTGATGCAAGACAGGATTCCCTGGCTGAAGATCTACCAGGTAATGCTAATAAATGTGAAACTATATGTACTGCAGATATGTTGGACATTGCGATAAAATGATCATAAATATTTCTGTTCATTCAAGGAATAGACCTGAGGGCTGGGCTCATCCTGTTGCCGTCCGTCTTCCGAGAAAAGACTGAACACTACATCACTTTAGGAGAGGTAGGCCCAAAAGTTTACGACAATTAAGGATTACACAGAAATATACTTAAATCTTGTAATTCTTGTTAGTTCTTCACAAAGCAACTAGTTTTGTTGTTCTGTTATAAGAGGTTTTCTCATCTGTGTTTTTTATGTAGGGAGACCCTGCTACACCCTATCCAACCATTCAAGTGAAGGATCGTGACTGGAAAATGGCAATTACTGGTACAGGATCATGTGTGGTGAAAGTTGATGGAGTCGAAGTGTGTCAGTGCGTACACCTTGATGAAGCCTTCGCAACAGCTTTCAGTATGTATTTTGTTTTCAACATCGCATACCCAACACACTTGAAAAACACTCTGACTTTTCTTCAGCGACGCATTGTCAGTATTGTGGAAAATGGAGACAAGCCCCTGCCAATAACTGTACTGAGAATGATTAACCTTTTGTGCTAGATCATAATGCCTCAACTGCACCAGTGCCCAAAGTGCACTCGAAGGACATTTACTCTAGTGAAGTTAATTCAGCATGTTGGCCTTGTTCATGCACATGAACCAAATTTTAGCATCACCTGTGGTGTAGGTGATTGCCAGTCAGCTTTTTCCCAGTTCCATTCTTTTAGAAAACATGTGTACAGGAAGCACAGATGCTGTGTCTTCCGGTCTTCTGAGTCTAACAATGATGGTCCGAGTGATGAGTCCACAGTAGGGCAACAGCCATTGTACCTGGATGAACAAGATTCTGAGACTGATCTGTGTGCTTCTGATCCACAAACAGTTGAACCAAATTTAGATAAACTACTGGGGGACTTCAGAGATAATCTGTTTGGATTCATTCTTAAATGCAGAGAGAAAAATCTTTTACATTTGTCAGTTCAACAAGAGATTACAGATGATGTCAAATTTCTCTTTTGCTTTTTCAAAGAAAACTATGATTTGTTTATCTCTCATCATCTTGAAAAGAGTGGTTTTGATATTTCAAAGTGCCCTGAACTTCAGCAGGTTTTACACTCGCCTGATTTCTTTGATAAAGTTTGTGAAGTGGTTCGTTCCCCACACATGATTAAAGAACACCAAAGGCCAGAAGGCCAAAATGGACTATACAGAACCTGTACACTATGCACTGAAAGACTCTTTTGGTAACAAAATAGGAACCTATTCCTATGTTCCCATCTCTGAGGTTTTAAAGAAATACTGTTCTCATGAAGATGTCTGGGATCAAATACTATCTGAAAATAACAAAGTCCAAGATGAAGATATTCTGACAGACTATAGAGATGCCCTTTATTTTAAGGAGCATTTATTTTTCAAAGAGCATCCAAATGCTTTAAGGCTTCATTTATATGAAGATGAATTTGAAATCGTTAACCCTTTAGGTTCCAAGAGAACTAAGTATAAACTGTGTGCATTTTACTACACTGTTGGAAATTTGGGTGGGAAGTATCGATCTCAGCTTAAGCACATTCACTTAGCTTTGCTAGTTCGCTATTCACATGTGAAACAATTTGGTATGGATGTCATATTAAAACCACTGATTGATGACCTAAAACAGCTTTCAACAGAGGGCTTCATTGTAAGTGTTTGTGGAACAGAACACAGAGTTTATGCTGCTTTAGCAACGTTCTCAGGTGACAATCTGTCAGCTCACATGATTGGCGGCTTTCGCATGTGTTTCCATTCAGGTCGAATTTGTCGTTACTGTATGGCAACCCATTCAGAAATTAATCACAAATTCCAGGAACATGGCTATGTTTTGAGAACAAGAGAAGTTCATGAATATCATCTCCAATGTGTCCAGCAAAACACTGAAAATGCTGCCTTGTATGGTGTACATGGTAGTAGTTCATTTGATGCATTAGGTTATTTTGATGTGACTAAGTCTTTGCCCCCAGACATAATGCATGATCTGTTAGAGGGAGTTTTTCCACTGACAATGAAGCGTGTGATTTGTGAAGCACATAAACAAAAGCACATAACCATATCTGAGCTAAATGAAGAGCTTCAAAAATTTTGTGTTGGGCAGAATGACAAGGCCAATAAGCCTGTACTGTTGTCTGAACGAGTTCTTCAAACTTCAGGGATTGTAGGAACAGCTGCTCAAAAATGGTGTCTCTTCAGATTGCTGCCTTTTATAATGGGGCCCCGTATTCCTCCTGATAGCAAATACTGGCATGTGTTCTTATTATGTAGAGATATTGCAGATATTGTCATGGCAGATAAAGTTAGGACAGATGAACTGGCATGTTTAGAATTGCTTGTGCACACATTCCTTTCTGAGATGACAGAGGTTTTTGGAACTGTATTAACACCTAAATGTCATTATCTTATACATTATCCAAGACTTATGTTAATGTATGGTCCTCTCCGTTCTCTCTGGTGTATGAGATTCGAAGGAAAGCATCAATATTTCAAGAGTCTTACTAATAACTGTCGAAATTTTAGAAACATAACAGTGACACTGAGCAATCGCCACCAGCTCAAACAATGTTGGGAATTTTCACCGAGCAATATCTTAGGTGATTTTGAAAAGGTGCCCGGCAGAAGCATTTCAACACCAATATTATCTTTACCCACTTGTCTTCAAACTGCTTTAAAAGAAAGTGGCAACCTCAGTGATGTAGGAATTGAAGGAAAAGTTATTCAGCGTGTGTCTGAAGTGACTGTAGACAACGTTAAGTATGCAGTTAGAGATGTGTTAACATTAGACCTTGTACATGTGGAAAAAATTCCTATGTTCGGGCAGATCAAATACATTCTTAACATTGATACCATGTGGTTTCTTTGCAGTAAAATTTTACATCCATTGTCTTATGAATTGCATTTTCATGCGTATCGTGTTAAAGTAGACAGTGACTGGATTTTGATCAAACCTGGAGATGAGATGGACCACACATCACTAGACACTTACACTGTTGATGATAACTTGTATGTTGGTTTGAGACACTGTGTATAAATTGAGTGCTTTGTATTCAAATATTACTGAAGTCAAATACAAATATGTCCAAAATGCTAATTGACATGCTGATGCTTAGATATGGCCATTAATGGTACATGTAAAAAGGGACACAACTAAATATGAGAACAAGTCAGTAATAAGCGTCAGGATAGGTGGATGTGTTTTGAACTGCTTGAGTGTTTTGCCTTTAAGACTGATAAATGAACGGCTCATTGGGCCTGATGCCTTCAGTTTTTAGTTTAAGCTCTTAAGGATTTGAAAACACATCTACAAGTTGGGTTTTAATGTTATCTTCACACAAAATATCCTGTTTTGTTGAAGTTCTCTACTAGTTTTTGCATCCAACATTTTGTGTGTAAGCCTAAGAAAACTACTTTCTTTGTATTGTAGCATGTTATGAAATGAATTTTTTGTTTCAGTAATGTAGTAAATTGCTTCCTGATGCATGCAGTTAGGCTTCATGTGATGTTTTTTTGTATTGTGCTGGCATTTAGGAAACGTTGTAACAATACATTCATCAAATACACTGAAAATTGAAAATGTGCACAATTATTTTTATTGTTAATGTAAATTGTTAAATTTTGATCAATAAAGATTTTTGTCTAAATTTACAGGCATGTTTGTGAGTCATGAAGGTACCAATTGGCATGTTGCTCCAGCGGTACCCCATTAGGTACCCATTTGTACCTTTTGAATTGGTACAGTTTTGGACTAGGGCATGAAGGTACATTTTTGTCTCCATAGGTACAGAAATGTTCTTTTATAGGTACAGACAAGAAGGTACAAAAAGCTACCTGTTGTCAAGGGTACAATGCTGTACTCTTGTAGGGTACAGCTGGAGCGACAAAGCATTTGTACCTTTTTAGGTCCATTCCTGTCCCTCAATTTTTTAGTGTGTACTATGGTGTCGGGCCTATTTATTGTATACCAGTGATCATGGATCAGTTTGAATACATCAGAATACTTGAAGTGGTCATTATGCCTTATGCAGGAAATGTGCTTGAAATGGGTGTTTCAACAAGACAACGACCCCAAACACACCAGTAAGCAAGCAGCATCTTGGTTTAAGACCAACAAGATTAATGTTATGGAGTGGCCAGCCCAATCCCCAGACCTTAATCCAATAGAAAATTTGTGGGGTGAGGCCAGAAAAATGCTGTTTCTGAGGCAAAACCAAAAAACGCAGAAGAACTGTGAAATGTAGTCCAATTGTCCTGGGCTGAAATACCTGTTCATATGTGCCAGAAGTTGGTCAACTCCATGCAACACAGATGTGAAGCGGTTCTCAGAAACAGTGGTTATACAACTAAATATTAGTTCAATGATACAAAGGAAAGCTAAATCTTCAAGCATTTTTCAGTTTATACAGTAAATACTTGAGTTTGTAAAGAAAAATGTAAACACTGCTATTTTTTGAACAGCCTAATATTACTTTTTCTTCACTTTCTGTAAAGTAATAACAAATTTAATACATTTTTCTTCATGTTTTGATTTGGAACAGAATGTGCAGTGTTCCCAATGCATTTGCGTGTATGGAAATAAAAGCTATAAAGAGGAGTTTGAGCTTTACTCACATTTTTAAACACACTGCTATTATTTTGAACACAACTGTATGTACAAGTCAGTCTGTATTGCATTGTGTACTGTATAGATGCATATCTGTTATTTTAAGGGTGCATGCATTGAGGCTTTTACATGTATTTGGACACCTCCATGACCTGGAAAGGGGCATTCAGATTTTTTTTTTAATTTCAAAAACAGGTTTATAGTCTGTTTTTGAAAGCTCAGCTCTGCCCTGTTAGTCATAGTAACTATATATCCATTAAAGTTTCAATACATGCACTTCCATGTAACAGTAGACATTCAGATTAAACCTGATTTCTTAAATGTCCTACAAACAAATCCTCATCATAATTGAAATAGTGCCATCCAAAATTCATTAAAACTAAATAAGTAATATAACTAATCCATATTGGACAAAAATATCCAAGGTCCACAGTTTTCAGCAGCAGATGGAGTTTGCTCAGTTGTAAGGAGATGAACTTTATGACCTTCCAAAAATTCAGTAACAACTAAGTAAACGCCATACAAAACAGCTAGAGAGTAGACCTTAAGGTAAGATTTTCCAGCAATCTACTGTTCCCAATACTCCAGGCCATAGTAGCAAAATAGCTGAAATAGTCTGGGGGGTGGGGGAGAATACCACAGCAGGATACCACAGAGCATGTAAACATGATGGCAGATTTCCTGCATAAGCTGATCACACGGAGTAACTGTCTTAACAGTTAACAGTCTAGAGAGAGACAAGGGCAGAGAGAGAGGGATGGCATGCTCTGAGGGTTCCCTGACCAAGGACCGAGGCGCTGAGGTTGTGGCAATGTGATACGCACCTTAACCTTAACCACCTTAACCAATAGGCTGACTCCACCCCCCCTTTTTGTGCATGTTAACACACTGAATAATGGAGAAAGGTACTACTACTACTACAACTATGACAGTTTTGCTCTTAAACCCAGATATTTTAATACTTCACCCCTCAGCTCATTAGATTTACCAATATTGGGGAAATTTTGATTCATGTCCATTTCCACTAAGACAAAGACCTGTGGATGTTCTCGTTCTGATTGTAGAGGACAATAAAAGTGAAAGTGGGGGGTGGGCATGGGAGGGGGCTATCATGTATTCACACTATCCAAGAGTTCTCTGTTGAGTATCCCCAGGGAGGCTTCTCCTATAGTATCTATCCATCACCTCATCTGAGCTCTCTCTACACTGTGAGCCAAATTACAGCACCACTCCACTGCTGCCAGAGAAGCTCTCACTCTCTGTACATCCTCATCTCTGTGTTTCTTTAGTTCACTCACAGGCACTTACTTCTCCACTGAGATATACAAACACTCCCTGTACAGTGGAGAATATCAAACAGAACAGAAATGAATGGTAATGGCTATTCTCAAGAATACGATTTTTTGGGGCCGTAGAAAACACCCTGCTGCACACTTATCAGATAAGACCAGGGCACAAAGGCCATGAGGAAAATTAATTGTGTTGTGCAAACTACAAAGTACTCGAAAATGTACACTGCTCTGCTCTCTTCAGAGAAAAACCTCTCTTCCTTACACTTTTGTATTTCTGGTTTTAGCAGTTAAAAGACACAACCTTATCTGTATGGATTACACTATAATCTGTATCAACTGTGGATTTAAATTTCATCATTGCAGAAACTGCTTGAGGAAGTCTTTAGCGTAAGTCTCACAATAATGGGGCCTCATGTACACCTGTGCAGCATGCTGAAAAATCCAAGGACCGACAGACCTGCAATGCCTACAATAGGTGTCACTGCCAAGCTATGACTGGACTGCTGTTTTGGAGATGGCTTTAGTCAGGCAACAATCACTCTCACTTTCAAATCCCACATCGGTAACATCACCAGGACATCATTCTTCCACCTACACAACATCACCCGTCTTCACCCCTCCCTCTCTCACTCCACTGCTGAAATACTCACTCACACCTTCATAACCTCCAGACTTGACTACTACTACTACATTCTCTGCGGACTTCCCTCTACCAACCTCCATACTCGCTCCAGAGACCACATCAAACAGCTCCACTGGCTCCATGTCCAATACCGCATCCAATACAAACTCCTCCTCATCACCTACAAAGACCTCAACAACCTTGCCCCCACCACCTCACCGATCTTCTCCATCTTCACACAGTGGATCCCAACATCCTGGCCCCAATCACCAAACCCTGGGGGGCCGAGCCTTCGCCTCTGCTGCCACGACCCTCTGGAACTCTCTCCCTCAACACATCAGAAACTCAGATTCATTACAGACCTTCCAATCCCAGCTCAAAACCCACCTGTTTAAACTGGCGTTCCCTTGAGCCATTACACCATTACTGCTATTGTTGTTGCTATTGTTATTATTATTATTGTTATTATTACTGTTGTTTCCATTGTTCAGCGTCTTTGAGTGTCCGGAAAAGCAATATACAAATTTGATGTATTATTATTATTATTATTAAATGATGTGTCAGAAATAAATACAATCCAAGGCATATTTTGGTAGTCAAATGGTTAAAGAGGATTAACTAGCAGCATCAAAAGTATCTGTATGGATCACTCAGAAATTTGATCTGTATAGACCACCAATTTAAATTTCACCACACCTCCAACACTTCCCTCTGAGATGCAGTGTTTTTCTGCAGGCAGGGCTTCTGCTGGTTATGAGGCCACTCAGACTGCTGAGTGTGGCAGAGCCAGACCACACATTAGCCAGCTGTGTTACCCAGAGGCAGTGTCTAATCTTGCTTACTCCACTCTAATACAAAGCCAACATAAATGATTTTAATGTTTTATAAGTCTATATGCATGTAATAATGAATTAAACCTTTAAATTAATCCAATCCCAGGTCATTGGTCATTATGATGTATGAGGGTCCACAGGACAAAAATACTCCACAGGGCCTGGCACACACAAGCACTGACTCATTCAAGCATTACAGCATTACCCCCCCCCCCCCCCCCCCCCCCGCCCCCCTCCAATCCCTGTTCTAAATATAGAACTTTTTCTGTTCCAAAGTCACTTCACAGGATACACACACAGAGACACACACACTGGGTGGACAGTAAAAAGCCGCAGTAAGGCTCTGTACAGTGATCTGGCCACAGTTTAATTGTTGAGGGTGACACGAGTGGGTTTTCACTTCTGTCCAGTCTCACTCGCACAAAAATACTCCAGATTGTTAAAACTAAACATTACACAGCCCAGCTCAAGGATGGACTAAAGAGGGAAGACCACACAAGTTGTAACTAAAAATATGTTTAGTTCACAGAACAAAAAAATACATTAACGTATTGACACACAAAATGCAACAAAACCAAACAGGGTGGAAGCCAGAGGAAGAGAGAGAGACTGTCTGACTGCCACCAGCTAATATAGTGCAGCCAGACCAGGTGAGCTGAATTTCTCAACCAAACTCCAAGCACTCCACACAATGTATCACTAAAAAAAACACAGGTAGCCCACATAAACAAACTGGAGTCTCCACAAACCTAGTCTAACTGATAGATAACTAACCATATAAACTCAACCCTAGTCTTCACTGGAAACCATTGGGTCCAGAAAGTTCCAGCTATGCAATTACCCCTGTCAAGCATACAGCTCTAACCACTTTCACTGCCACTTTAAGAGATTAAATGGCAATAATTCCACTCTTACACTACTGCCAAAACCTAATGGGAGAAAATTCCAGCAACCAAACTTTAAACCAAAATGCACACCGTAGCAACACTTAAAAAATTTAGACCAAAATTGAGACAAAAGAAGTATTGCCCCCCGGGCCACTGCAACTGAACCACGTAACATCACCACAAAGACTAAACTTCCTCTTAACAAAGTGATTAATTTGATCCCTGACGAGCCCTGGATTTGTCATAACCCAGCTCAAGACTGGACAAGTGAGGGAAGGACGACAAACAATATGCTTAGTTTACAGAACTAAAAAAGAAATTAATGTTTAGACCAGGGGTCTTTTTCAGGCCAAGGACCCCAAAACTGATGGAGAGATGGAGCAGGGACCCCCTACCCCCCTATAGTTTATAAAATTGTGTTTTATATTAAACTGAGCCTAGTGCCATGTATAAACATACCTTGTTATTGTACATTCAGTACTAAGTAGGGATGTCCCGATACAACTTTTTCACTTCCGATACGATACCGATATTGCAGCCTTGAGTATTGGCCGATACCGATATCGATCCGATACGATACGATATCAGCACAAATCATACATACTTTTATTATTGTATTATTTTGTAGTGTGGAATGTTAGAAAAGGCTTGATCAAGAAATGTTACTCAAACTCAGCAACAGTAGGTATGAGAAAAACTGACCCATTTAAGATAAGATAAGATAAATCTTTATTGTCATTGCACAATCATACTTTGTACAAAAGTACAACGAAATTGAGTTACTGTCCCACATCAGTGCAAAAGAAGACATACAATCACAGTGCAGAATAAAAAAGTAAAATAGAAAAAGTAGAATAAAATAATAAAATAAAATAAATATATCCAGTATAGAAATATACAGTATGTAAAATATATACAAAGACAAAGACATTGTTTATTGCACATGACCTGTTGTCGGAAAGGTGGCTAACCAGATTAAATGAGGCTATTTGTTAGCATTGATTAGGGCTATAGCCCTGTTGTAAAAGCTCTCCCTGAGTCTGTTTGTTCGTGCTCTCAGTGCCCTGAATCTCTTGCCAGAGGGCAGCAGCTTAAACACCCGGTGTCCTGGGTGTGTGCAGTCTCTCAAGATGCTGCGTGCCCTCTTGAGACAGCGGGTGTTGTAGAGGTCCTTCAGGGAGGGAAGGGGATGGCGAATGATTTTCTGGGCGGTGTTAATGACCCTTTGTAGTGCCTTCTTGTTTGCCGTGGTGCAGCTTGAGAACCACACAGAGATGCAATATGTCAGCACACTTTCAATGGAGCAGCGGTAGAAGACGGTCAGCAGCTCCCTCTTCAGATTGGTCCTCCTGAGAATCCTCAGAAAGTGGAGACGCTGCTGAGCCTTCTTCACAACCTCTGAGGTGTTAGAGCTCCATTGGAGGTCTGCATCTATGTGCACTCCTAGAAACTTAAAGCTGGGCACCCTCTCCACACATTCCCCATTGATGCAGATGGGCTGAAGGTTGGACTTCTTCCTCCTGAAATCAATTATCAGTTCTTTGGTCTTGGAGATGTTGAGGACCAAGTTGTTGTCCGCACACCACCCCACCAGCTTCTGGACCTCATCCCTGTATACTGTCTCATTTCCACCAGAGATGAGCCCCACCACGGTGGTATCGTCAGCAAACTTAATGATGGTGTTGTCTGGGTGGGTGCTGACACAGTCATACGTGTACAAAGCATACAGTAGGGGACTGAGCACACAGCCCTGTGGTGATCCAGTGTTGAGGCTGAGGGCTGTGGAGAGATGGGGACCCACTCTGACTCGCTGTATACGGTCAGAGAGAAAGTTTCTGATCCAGCAGCAGGTGTTGAAAGGAAGTCCAATGTCCAGTTGTTTTTCTGTCAGTCTGTCTGGGAGTATTGTATTAAAAGCAGAGCTAAAGTCAACAAAGAGCAGCCTAGCGTAGCTCCCCTGCTGTTCCAGGTGGGAGATGGTGGTGTGGAGTGCTGTGACGATGGCGTCCTCTGTCGATCTGTTAGCTCTGTATGCAAACTGAAGTGGGTCGAATGCCGGTGGGAGGCAAGACATGATGTGCCGTCGGACCAGTTTCTCAAAGCACTTCATTATAACAGGAGTCAGAGCGACTGGTCGATAGTCGTTGAGGCTGCTGATGGAGGTCTTTTTGGGCAGCGGGACAATTGTGGCTGACTTCAGGCATGGTGGGATGAAGGACTGGGACAGTGATGCATTGAGGATCTTGGTGAAGACCCCAGCCAGCTGGTCTGCGCACTCCTTGAGGACCCTCCCGGTCACTCCGTCTGGTCCGGCGGCCTTCCTGGGATTCACTGCCCTCAGTGTGCGCCTCACCTCGTGCTCTTGCACCATGAGACTGGAGTTGCTGTAGTCCGGTGCTCGAGCTGTGGCTGCCTCGGGTCCTCCTTCCCCCTCGAAGCGTGCGAAGAAGTGGTTCAACTCCTCAGCAAGCGCAGCATCACCCTCTGCCATTGTGGTGTTGCTGGACTTGTAGTGGCTTAGCTGCTGGACTCCCTGCCACACCTGTCGCATATTGTTGTCGCTGAAGTGGTCCTCAATTTTCCTCTTATAGGCTGCCTTGGCCTCTCTGATGCCTCTTTTCAGGTCGGCTCTGGCTGCACTGTACTGTGCCCTATCACCGGCTCTGAAAGCGACGTCACGCTGCCTCAGCAGGACCTGGACTTCTTTGGTCATCCAAGGTTTCCGATTGGGATACACCCGGAGACATTTGTCCACAGTGAGGCTGTTGACACAGAAGTTGATGTAGGAGAGCACAGATGTGGTGTGCTCCTCCAGGTCGTGATGTTCAAAAACACTCCAGTCTGTGTTTCTCAGTTTTTCACAGGATATGTTCCACAGGCTTTTAAGGTTGCAGTTATCAAACCTTTACTTAAAAAGCCTTCTCTGGACTTTGGCAAACTATAGACCTATATCCAATCTCCCCTTTAATTCTAAAATTCTTGAAAAGGCTGTTGCAACTCAGTTGTGTGACCATCTACATAGGAACGGTTTGTTTGAAGTTTTTCAGTCAGGATTTAGAGTTCATCATAGCACAGAAACAGCACTGGTGAAAGTTACCAACGACCTTCTCATAGCATCAGATAATGGACTCGTCTCTATACTTGTCCTGCTAGATCTTAGTGCTGCATTTGACACTATTGATCATAGTATCCTATTGGAAAGATTGGAACATGTTATTGGGATTAAAGGAAGAGCACTAGACTGGTTTAAATCATATCTATCAGATAGATACCAGTTTGTTCATGTTAATGATGATCCCTCCATATATACCAGAGTAAGTCATGGAGTTCCACAGGGTTCTGTGCTTGGACCGATATTGTTCACCTTATACACGCTTCCCCTGGGCAATATTATCAGGAAGCATGGAATAAATTTCCATTGCTATGCAGATGATACCCAGCTATATTTATCTATGAAGCCAGACGAAACAGATCAGTTAGCCATACTTCAGGCATGTCTTAAAGACATAAAGGCCTGGATGACCTGTAACTTTCTTCTTCTGAATTCAGACAAAACTGAGGTTATTTTGTTTGGTCCCAAACACCTCAGAAACAGTTTATCTAATCATATAGTTACTCTGGATGGCATTAATTTAGCCTCCAGTACGACTGTGAGAAACCTTGGAGTTATTTTTGATCAGGATTTGTCCTTTAACTCACACATAAAACAAGTCTCTAGGACCGCCTTCTTTCACCTGCGCAATATCAGTAAGATTAGGAACATTCTGTCACAGAGTGATGCTGAAAAATTAGTCCATGCTTTTGTTACTTCTAGACTGGACTACTGTAATTCCCTATTATCAGGATGTCCAGTTAACTCTCTAAAAAGCCTCCAGCTGATCCAAAATGCTGCAGCGAGAGTACTGACTGGAATTAGCAAGAGAGATCATATTACTCCTGTACTAACTTCTCTTCATTGGCTTCCTGTAAAATCCAGAATTGATTTTAAAATCCTTCTCCTTACATATAAGGCCCTCAATGGCCAGGCTCCTTCATATCTTAAAGAGCTGATAGCACCATATCATCCCAACAGATTGCTTCGTTCTCAGAATGCAGGTTTGCTTATGGTTCCCAAAATCTCTAAAAGTAGAATGGGCGGCCGAGCCTTTAGTTATCAGGCCCCTCTCCTATGGAACCAACTGCCAGTTTGGGTTCGGGAAGCAGACACCCTCTCTAATTTTAAAACTAAGCTTAAAACCTTCTTGTTTGACAAAGCTTATAATTAGTTCTAGTTACAGTTTTAGTTATCATGACTAAACATACAGTTAGTCACAATTATCTCTATAGACACTGTTACAGTTAAGGATATAGCCCTTAGTAGGGCTGGCCAGGCAACTGAATAATCCCTTAGTTATGCTGCTATAGGCCTAGGCTGCTGGGGGACATCCCATGATCTACTGCGCACTTCTTCTTCTCTCTCTTTCTCTCCTCAGACCCACTCTCAAATTTATTAGCCTTTATTACATGTCATTAACTCTGTGTCCTCTCTGCCCCGTAGTACTGTGTTTGTTTCTCTCTGGTCTCTCTGTCTCTGTACCTTTCTGCAGGTATCTCTGGCTCCAGAGCTGCATGTTCTGTGGTCCTGGCTCCACCCACCTGCTTATTGTTTACAATGATCCATTTCTTACACGTTTAATGTTCCATTCTGCTACAGATAAATATTGGATTAATATTCTTTGCAGACTGTAATGTAAATAATTACCAGTCATGACAGCTTTTTGCCTCTGTGCTCTGTCTCCTATTATAACTGTAATCTGCTGAGCATATATTATCCAATAACTGTTCACTAACTGTAATGTAAATGCTGACCCACTAATATTGTCCATTGTCTGTATTATGCTGCATGTCCTTCTCCCCCTCTCCTCCATTCCTAGCTGTCCTATCTTCCTCCTTTTCCTCCTTTCACCCAGCCCGGCCATCGGCAGGAGGGTCCCCCATCTGAGCCAGGTTCTGCTCAAGGTTTCTTCCTGTTAAAGGGGAGTTTTTCCTTGCCGTTGTCGCCTTAAGTGCTTGCTCTGGGGTCAGGCTCTGGGTCTCTGTAAAGCGCTTTGAGACAATTTTGATTGTGGAAGCTGCTATATAAATAAAATTGAATTGAATTGAATTGAATCCTTTTCAAATAATATTGCAGTGTGCTTCCTTGTGTCTGGGATCTCAGTTAGCTGCATGACTGAATAGGCTCTAGGCCAACTGAATTGTGCCAAATGATTGGCACAGTAGTGAAAGGGGCGGGTCCTCCTCTTAGTGTGCAGGGGGCTTAGAGGGACAGGTCTAGTCTCAGTGAGTGAACTGGAGCCCAGCTTGAGAGAGCTCCTGTGTGTTGCTAAATGTGCGCATTTCTGTCTGAAAGATAACATCTTCTGCCTCCATTTATCCATTCACTAATATGTTCAATTCATGTTAACGTGTTTTTAAAGACATTTAAATTTGTAGGAAAAAATGGGGGGAAATGTATATATATATAATATATAAAAAATTGTCAAATCAACCAAAATTTCATGACCCCCCTGCAGTACCTCTGCGGACCCCCTAGGGGTCACGGCAAGTGGATCAGCTGGTGCTCTGGTGCGGTCAGAACAACCTTGAGCTGAACACCCTGGTGACAGTGGAGATGACAGTGGGAGTGACATCCACCTGCTCTGCCCCCCCCTCACAGTCCTCAACAGCCCCGTCTCCACTGTGGAGAGTTTCAGATTCTTGGGCACGATCATCTCACAGGATCTGAAGTGGGAGCAGAACATCAGCTCCATCCTCAAGAAGGCCCAGCAGAGGATGTACTTCCTGTGGCTCTTGAGGAAATACGGACTCCCCCATGAGGTGCTGCTGCAGTTCTACACAGCAGTCATTGAGTCCGTCTTGTGCACTTCCATCAGTGTGTGGTTCAGAGCTGCCACTAAGCAGGAAAAGACCAGAGTGCAGCGCACTGTGAGGACTGCTGAGCATATCATTGGTGTCCCCCTGCCCTCTATCCAGGACTTGTACTCCTCCAGGCCCCGAAAGAGGGCAGGGAACATCATGAAGGAATCCTCTCACCCCGCACACAGACTGTTTGAACTGCTCCCATCTGGGAGGCGCCTCAGAGCCCTCCAGACCAGAACTAGCAGACTTCT
The DNA here is from genome assembly GCF_017976425.1 of Toxotes jaculatrix. Taxonomy (NCBI): domain Eukaryota; kingdom Metazoa; phylum Chordata; class Actinopteri; family Toxotidae; genus Toxotes; species Toxotes jaculatrix. The sequence goes on along the minus strand of NC_054402.1, from coordinate 29,241,587 downwards.
TCCCCACAGCAGTCACTCTACTGAATAGCAACAGTTAACAGCTAACTTGCATATTGCATATTTTATTTTATTTTGTCTTATTTTATTTTTATTTTTATTTTACTTATCTTCCAACCCTTTTATTGCACCACTCACTACTGGACTGGTACCCATTTCATGTTTCATATTGCACTTTATTGCATATTTGTATATTTGTACATATTGTATATAGATTTGTTACCTTGTTTTTTTTTTACCACTAGAGAGACAACAACTGCCGGCAAAAAATTCCTTGTATGTGTATGCGTACTTGGCGAATAAAGCTGATTCTGATTCTGATTCTGATAAACTTGCAAGGACGCACATCAAGAGGCTCCTGGCTTATAAGTAGCACAGAAAAGCATGTGGATTTCCTGATGAGTATCGTGCACAACCAGTGTGTGTGCTACACTTAATGTTTTTGTTGACCAGTTATGTTTAAACTTCTTTTTTTTACTTTTTGTGGATTTTCAGCATCAATCAGTTGATGGTAGCTTATGACAGCATCTCAATATACACCTCATATTACTGTGACATAGTGACAGGCAGGATCATGGGCTACACATTTTCCTATGTAACTACAGCAGCAGTCCAGTCAATGTATGGAACCCGATGTGACACTGGGAAAGGCCTCAACATTTTTTTCTGGAGGCACTGAAATACTGGTAAGTGACTATGGATGTTTCCAGTACTGCTAACTGTAAACTAAATAGCTCATGCCCCTGGACATTTAAGGCACAATTCTCAAAAGTAAAAACACCTGGTCTGATTTCAATGGGATGAGAACATGTTGGACTCAAGAGAGCAGAGAGACGACGAGGTGAGTGAAAAGCATTCAGCCAAAGATGTGTCAAAAGATTCAACTCCTGCTAACCAGAGCAGTCTGTTTGCTCGGTGCAGAGTAAAGGCATCCAGAGAATTTATTGACTGGCTACGATGTATTTAAAGACTGAATGTCAATTATCCCCCAGCATCAATTTTCCATGAGCTGGCAGAGAACTGAGCAGAGCAGCAGCTCCACTGGATGTAAACATTGCCTGCACCTCACTGGGCAATAATGATGAACTTTATCTGGGAAACAAATCCAGATCATTAGCTCACATTCTCACAGCAGACTAAGAACAACTGGTAGGGCTTACTGGGTAAGAGGCAGAATACAAATACATGCAAGCACAATAAAAGAGAAAAGTGCTCTCATTAGGTTTTGGAGGAGCCAGTGAATTTAAAATAGTAGCACACACAAGGAAGCTGTGTAATCTCTCATTGACAAAAAACAGCTGTGGCACTTTTTTTCCAGTGCCAATCACACAGAGTAGTTCTGCATTTCCTCTTAACATTATCACTTATCTGAGTAGTTACAGAGAGAGGGTAACCATGTCAGTGCTGACTACAGATCATTACTGTGTGGAGTGGCAGAAAGGGAGAAAATGAAAATTTGTCATGTGTAAGGTGTGATCAATGTCCACCTGCTGAAAGTCAGTCTAATTTTGTTCACACTAAACAATATTTAACCACAGTGGGGCTCTAAAAGAACTGATGAGCTCAATGCAACTTTGTAGTTTGATGTAAAGTGGAGACAGATAGCAAGCTGAAAAGAGTGTGATGTCGTTTAAGATGTACCATTTTATTGCTTTCTTTGTTTTTAAAATGTGAGAGCAGACTGTTGTCAGATGTTAGACACAGAGAAGGTCTCTGCGGTCTCCTCCTCAGTTGGTGGGATGCAGCCTGAGACTGGTCTGACCAGGACAAACACAGATACACTGTCTGACTTTCATCTTCCTGCTGTGGATGGATGGTAATTTCTGGACACCTTTGATGATTCACCTTCATTTGCTGTCAAAGAGACAGACTGTACTGTAGAGCTTCAGAATACAGTTTCTGCCAGGTTCCCCTCTCTGAACAATCCCTGTCTTTGTAAAGACAGGTGAATAAATCAGCTTTGGCAGAAAAGACACTGATGAAAAGAATAATTGTACACTGGGAAGGTGTGAAAGTACCGGTGACACATCACCATCAACTGCTACTGATTGGTTAGAGCAAAATAAAATCCCCTTCCAAATAAAAATGAGATAAAATAAATATGATGACAGGCAGAGCAAGAAGAACTATACAGTAAATGTTTCCTCATCCACTAAATTACAACTCAGAAACTTTGAATCTAACCAATTCTGCATGGAGCTCTTCACTTTACAGTGCTAAAAGCAGTTGATCCACAGAGGGACTGCGTACAGTTAATCCCTGACAGGGCTGGGGAACAGAGACGCTCATTTATGTTCAAATACACAGAGTAAATGTGCCAACAGAAAAAGTTCCAAGCTGAATTATTTCCTGAGTAATGACTGGTAGTTACCGCTGTCTCTTGGTATAAATGGATTCCATCTACACAGCAAATGGAAGCCACTGACAAGGACTGTAAATGAAACCATGGAAACGTATTTAATGTAGTAATCAAACTGTAGGAAGAACAAAGTCATGAGTGCTGTAATTGGACAGAGAATAACACAGACTTTAATTGGTAGGTGGTAAATGCCTGTTGTTTCTAGATTCACTCCAGTGTGCATGTTTTAAGTGTCAGCATCCTTCCAAAGCAAAGGTAACGTTCTGACGATATTTAAATACAGAAGGAGGACGAACTGAATGAGTCATGAGCCTGTCACCCACACTGCTCTTTGCCTCCTGTCAGCTGACCACTTCCACCATTCTAAAATCTGCACCTTGTCTTAGTCAGAAATCCTGACAGTGAAATGGGCAAAATTAGAAAATCCCTGGTAAACACAAAGGGAAATTTTTAATACCCTGCTGGGATGATATTGTGACTAAGGTGGAGAAAAAAAATGGGGATACCCGTCTGAGCCAAAGCAATAGGAGCAGACAGAAGCAATCTGAATGCATTTGTGGTTAATGATAATAGTGCTGCAACAGATGACAGCACACCATTTCTCATGTTTTCTCAGTACTGGGTAAAGACTAATGATTCACACTGAGGAATACAAACTGAAGAGAGGGATCACCCCAGGCCATTTCTCTTCTGCCTCGTCTTAAAAGGAGACCTAAGGCTTCAGTGTGCTTCAGTTGGGGGGGGGGGGGGGGGGGGGGGGGGCAACTTTCCCTGACATCCCACCAACTTTATGTAGTGATTGGCCGAGTGTGCAGAGATGTAAAAGCAAGCGGGGTTTAATCTTCTCACATATACTTCAGTCATTTTTCATGTGATGAACCGATTGCATCACCATGAATACTTTTTAGGTGAGACTGTCCTTTATCTACATTTGTACTTTTTTTTTCCCCCAGAACATTCAGTCATATCCGATGGCCTTTTTCAGTGAACGGAGTCTGTGTCACCTAAGTATGTCACTTTGGATAAATTATGGTGGAGAGGTTATCATCTCCAGCCCAATCCGTCCATCTGTCCCATACTCTGAAGAACACCATTAGCCACGCCCCTCTTCTCTATCTCAGCTGCCTTTTTGCCTTCAAATGTGGTCATTTGGAACAGGTATAAAATATTTTGTTGACTTAAGATGTTTAAAGCATATTAAGGCCAGCTTCATTGAAAGGCAAGAAGCTTCCACACTCTCTCTCTTGTTGACATGACAACAGGCCCACAGGAAGCCTAAAAGACGCAGGTGAACCCCAGCCACACAGAATCATGTATGAGCTGTGGGGAGGTTTGGTCTGTATCATGCTGAAGTTAAACAGGCCTCCATTACCTGGAACTGAACAACACGGCTGTATTTGTTTCCACCTCAGTCAGGTGAGTGAGTGGAGGAGAGAGGAGGTGGGAAGCTTGTCTCAGCAATGCTTTGACAGAGCTGTTATCAGAGGAAGGAGAAGAGGGGGAGTAGAAAGGAAACACCAGGAAGGTTAGAGAAGGAGGTTGCTGGCTCTCTGCAAGCACAGACAGCACACAACATATGAGTTTTACAAATGACACAAAAAAACAAAGTGAAATTCACAGAGTAAATAACAGCTCTCAGTGGCAGGGATGGAATTCAGCCTTAAAGACACACATAGACTGACTGGGAAAGTTTGAACTTGACTTTAAGTATCACAGAACTTTGTGATAGAATACAAGCTCGACAGGTACATCAGTAGTAATGCTGCACAGACACTGTCATTGTCATACTGGACAGTTATGAAGAGGCAGCTGAGTCATAAGATGCAGCTCTCCATCTACCTGTTAATCTATGCTCCTGCCCTAATCTACGGACATGAGCTTTGGGTAGTACTTCAAACAACCAGGAGGTAAAATGAGTTTCCTTTACAGGGTGGCCAGGTCCATTGCAGAAAGGGTGAGGAACTCAGAGGAGCTCAGAGAAGAACTACTGCTCCTTCGTGCCTTCAGGTCAGTTGAGGTGGTTTGAACATTTGATTTGGATACCTCCTAGATGCCTCCCTGCAGAGGTTTTCAGGCCACATGCAAGTAGGAGAAGAGCCTGGGCAGATTCATAACACTGGCGGAACTATACGTTCTGAAGGACATGGCTGGGGAGAAGGATATCAACCCAGACCCAGATGAATTGTGGAATAAATGTAAAAAAATACACAGCTTCAGTAAAGATGACAAGTAGATTACTCAAACATCCACAATATGCAAATCTTGTCTTATGAAAATAGGCTCATGTTCTCTGGTGTACTCTGGTTGTTCATGGCACAGCATGGCATGCTGTTCAACTCCCATGTAACACAATATAAGACAGAAACGCAACTGGCATTCCATTACAGAAGACAGGACTGTTCATGACAGCAACCTGAACACTGAATACTTTATTCATTTTGAGGGCGAGAGTTTGAACCAATATGAGACGTGCCAGACACAGAAGCGAAGTGATTTGTGGATGTGTTGAGTAGCAGCTCAGTGTTATTGGCAGCTAGCTGGAGCTGGGAAACCAGGGGCTTTTCCTGATTGCTCCAACAAGGCTGCAGTATGTTGGTTTAAGAGCTGTGGGAGGCTGAGCTGTTTGTCTAGAGATAAAGTCAGCCTGATCACAGAGTGCACTGTGGACCTGCCTGCTCAAACACAGCCATACACACACACGAACACATACTCATCCACAAGCAGAAAAGCACTGAGCATACTTATAAAAATGCATTGTGAGGAGATAAAAGAGTCGCCAAGATTGAGCCAGAAATGAAGGCCCAGCTGAATTGTGAGGAAGAAGAGCCGAGGGCAAAAGGTGTTTCCTAAGAACAAACAAATACAAGAGCATGGCAGATGAAGAACTGCAAAAGATTAAACAATTAGCTGTGTTCCACAGTAGACAACAACTTCTTCACCCTAACCCTAACCCTAACCCTAACTACTTCAGTTAGTTTTTTGATAATTATGTGCTGTTATTTTCCCTAAATGTGCTGTTTATCCACAGTTGCAAACTGGTCATTAATAATGACAATCTGTGTGCATATGTGTGTGTGTGTGTGTATGTGTATATGTGTATATATACATGTACATATACATATACATATACATATATATACTTTTTTTTTTTTTTACAGGAAGATGCATATGCGTGCACTGTGAGTGAGGTTTTGATTAAATTGTAATCCACTATGTGTGTGATATTAAGTGTCAGGCGTTCACCTGAACTGTTCTGAGGGGTGGCGGACACAGGTGCAGACCAGGCACAGAGAGAGTTCAAAACAAAATCCTTTAATAGTGTCTAGATCGGTACACAGGCAAGCAGTCAGTAGAGGCGAAAGCACAGAGGGATCAGGCAGCAGTGGGTCCGGTAGCCAGGAAGACAGTCCGCGGGGCAGAGGTACCAAGGGGGGCAGGCGAAGGCAGAGTCCAGTAATCCAGCGTAGGTCGAAGCACGAGAAGACACGGGCGAAAGTACTAGAGGGCAAGGCGAGAGACAGGTCGAAAAACAGAGCAAGGATCCAAAAACACAACTAGGCTGCTAGAGAGCTATGATACGCTGGTAAGTTTGCGGCAAGGCACACAAAACAAACTGGCAACAAGTGCGGGGAAAGACACACACTAAATACACCAGGGATGGGAAGACAATTGGACACAGGTGTGACACATTAGGGAAGAGCAGGTAATCACAGGCAGGTGAACACACGAGGCGGGGGAAGACAAGACACCTGAAACGAGAGGAGAACAGTGAGTAACAAAATAAAACAGGAAGTTAACTAAAACGCAAGCAAAACAATAAACTTCAAAATAAAAGCCCTGGCTCCAGCAGAGACCCTGACAGTACCCCCCCCTCAACGGGCGCCTCCTGGCGCACCTCCTGGCTTCTCAGGATGCCGGCGGTGAAAGTCCCGGATGAGAGTCTGGTCCAGAATCCGTGATGTTGGTTCCCAGGACCTCTCCTCGGGGCCATATCCCTGCCAGTCCACCAGGTACTGGAAGCCCCTGCCCCGCCGCCGAACGTCCAAAAGTCTTCGTACAGTGTAGGCTGGCTGACCGTCGATGAGGCGAGGAGGAGGTGGTGGTGCAGAGGTGGGTTGAAGCGGGCTGGTCTGGTGTGGCTTAAGCTGAGAAACGTGGAAGACCGGGTGGATTCTCATGGTTCTGGGAAGACGGAGCTTAACGGCGACGGGATTGATGATCTTGATGATTTCAAAGGGTCCGATGAACTTGGGTGAGAGCTTTCTAGATTCAGTGCGGAGCCGGATGTTTGTGGTAGAGAGGAGTACTGACTGTCCTACAGAGTAGGTTGGAGCCATGGAGCGATGTCGGTCAGCCAGCCTCTTGTTGGTAGCGGACGAGCGGAGCAGGGCTGCCCGGGCCTCCCTCCAGATGCGTCTGCACCGCCGGTAGTGATGCTGTACCGAGGGGACGGAGAGTTCGGCCTCATCCTCAGGAAACAGAGGGGGTTGGTAACCTAGTGCACACTCAAACGGGGAGAGACCAGAGGCAGATGAGGTGAGGGAATTGTGTGCGTATTCTACCCACGGTAAGTCAACACTCCAGGTGGTTTGGCGGCGGGAACAGACGCATCGGAGGGCGGCCTCCAGATCTTGATTGGTCCTCTCAGTTTGGCCATTGGTCTGTGGGTGGAACCCCGAGGAAAGGCTTGCAGTGGACCCAAATGCCGAGCAGAAGGCCCGCCAGACCTGGGAGATGAACTGGGGTCCACGGTCTGAAACAATGTCCTGTGGGATTCCGTGAAGTCTGAAAACATGCTTGGTGAGTAATTGTGCGGTTTCTAGGGCTGATGGAAGCTTGGACAGGGCTATAAAATGTGCAGACTTGGAGAACCGGTCAACTATGGTCAATATTGTAGTCTTACCCTTAGAGGGTGGCAAACCAGTTACAAAGTCCAGGGCGATGTGGGACCAGGGGCGACCCGGCACTGGCAGAGGGTGAAGTTCGCCTGCAGGTGGCTGGTTGCTGCCCTTATTGAAGGCGCAGGTCGGGCAGGCGGCCACAAACTCCCGGACGTCCTTAGCCAGGCCGGGCCACCAGAAACGACGGCGAAGGAATGACTCAGTCCGACGGGCCCCTGGGTGGCAGGTGAGACGGGTTGCGTGGGCCCACTGCAAGGCTTTAGGGCGGACGGCCCTGGGAACGAATGTCCTGCTGGGGGGTCCCCCTCCGGGGTCAGGCTCCTGGATCTGGGCGTTGCGGACCTCATCCATTATCCGCCAGGAGAGGGCGCCAAGCACACAGGAGGGGGGCACTATGGTCTCTGAAGAGGGAGTGACCTCTGCTGCCTCAAACTGACGGGAGAGGGCGTCAGGCTTGGTGTTCTTGGAGCCAGGGCGAAAAGAAATAGAAAATTGAAAACGACCAAAAAATAACGACCACCGCGCCTGTCTAGAATTCAGCCGCTTCGCAGTCTGGATGTAGGCCAAATTCTTGTGATCAGTCCAGACTACGAAGGGCTGAGAGGCCCCCTCCAGCCAATGTCTCCATTCCTCCAGGGCCAACTTAATAGCCAGTAGCTCTCGGTTTCCCACATCGTAATTTCGCTCCGCCGGTGATAACCGGCGGGAGAAAAACGCGCATGGGTGCAGTCTCCCGTCCTTAGGGGACCTCTGGGAGAGCACTGCACCCACCCCGGAGTCTGAGGCATCCACCTCCACAATGAACTGGCTGGAGGGGTCTGGTTGTACCAAGACAGGCGCGGAGGTAAACAAAACCTTCAGCTGTCTGAAAGCAGAAGCAGCTTCAGGGGACCAAACGAAGGGGACGGAAGGGGATGTGAGACCCGTCAGGGGGGCGGCCACGACACTGTAGTTCCGAATGAAGCGTCTCAGGAAATTAGCGAATCCCAGGAACCGCTGCAGTTGTTTCCGGTTCTCTGGGACAGGCCATTCGAGGACCGCCCTCACCTTCTCTGGATCAGGTCTCACCTCTCCTTCCGCCACAACAAAACCTAAAAACGAAACAGAAGGTGAGTGAAAGACACACTTTTCGGCTTTAACAAACAATTTGTTCTCTAGCAGCCGCTGGAGCACCAACCGAACATGCCGCCTATGTTCGGTGATGCTCCGAGAAAAAACTAAAATGTCATCTAAATAAACAAACACAAAACGATGCAAAAAGTCCCTGAGGACATCATTAATCAGGTTCTGAAACACTGCAGGGGCATTTGTTAGGCCGAAGGGCATCACCAGATATTCAAAGTGGCCGAGCGGTGTTCGGAAGGCCGTCTTCCACTCGTCACCTGCCCGGATACGGACCAGGTGGTAGGCGTTCCTGAGGTCTAACTTGGTGAACACCCGCGCCCCCTGCAGTGTTTCAAATGCTGAGTTCATCAGCGGCAACGAGTAGCGGTTCTTTACTGTAATGTCATTTAGTCCACGATAATCAATACAAGGACGGAGGGAGCCGTCCTTCTTACCAACGAAGAAGAATCCCGCCCCCACAGGTGAGGACGAGGGCCGAATGATGCCAGAGCTCAGAGAGTCCGAAATATACTGCTCCATCGCCTCCCGCTCAGGCTTAGCCAGGCTATACAGCCTAGCTTTAGGCAAGGTGGCCCCTGGCAGGAGGTCGATGGGGCAGTCATAGGGTCTGTGAGGGGGCAAAGACAGAGCTCTGGACTTACAAAACACAGCAGCTAGGTCGTGGTACTCCCGGGGCACGCTGAAGAGGTCAGGTGCGGGCGGCGTCTCCACCGTGCCAGAGGAATCACCCCCGGGAGTCTGAGCTGAACGCAGGCAGGCGGCGTGGCAGTGATCACTCCAGCCGGTGATCCGGTTGGAGGGCCAATCAAGGAGTGGATTGTGGAGAATTAACCAGGGGTGACCAAGAACTACAGGGTTATGGGGGGAGGAAAAAACAAAAAAACGAAGGTGCTCGTGATGATTACCAGAAATGATGAGGTGAACGGGTGCGGTGCGAAACTTAACTGTGGACACTAGGCGGCCATTCAGGGAAGTGACGGGAATGGGATGATCCAGGGGTTCCAATTGAATGCCTGCCTGCCTGGCCAGCTCAGCGTCCAGGAGGCTCTGTTCGGCCCCGGAGTCAATTAGGGCCGAAACAGGAACAGAGCCCCCCGGAAAGCAGACTGCCGCCTCCACAGAAAAACAAGACTTCTTCTTAGTGGGCGAATCCTCCCCGCTCGTCAAACTGCCCACAGCTATTGACGAGCGGGGGCGTTTGGGCGCAGTCTGCACTCCGCCACTAGGTGACCCCCCTGGCCGCAGTAGAAACACGCACCTGACTGCCGCCGCTGCTGGCGCTCCCTCTCCGTGAGCCGGTTACGACCCAGCTGCATCGGCTCCTCGGTCCTCATCTGGGGAGGCGGAAAACCTGAGGAGACAGAGGGGTTAGAGGTGTGGGGTGAGCCAGAGGATGCCACCGTCTTGGCTGTCTGACGGGGCTCGGAGCGAGAAGCGGCGCGCCGCTCCTGCTCCCTGTCGAACAGTCTATTGTCAATTCTAATAGTTAAGGCAATTAGGTCATCCAGGGTTGAGGGTGGCTCCAACGGAGCCAGCTGGTCCTTTAAGGAGCTAGACAAACCGTGCACGAACGCGTCCATGAGCGCCGGGGGATTCCACCCGCTGTCCGTGGCCAGGGAACGAAACTCTATGGCGTAGTCAGCCGCCCTCCGATCTCCCTGACGGAGCCTCATCAGGTGGCAGGCGGCCTCTCTTCCCGGCCGGGTATGCTGAAAGATGAGGGTCATGGCGTCGACGAAAGCTGGAAGGGAGTCGCAGATGGCAGTGCGTCTCTCCCACTCAGATGTAGCCCATGCCTCCACCCGCCCGGTCAAGCGGGAGATGACGTAGGCCACCTTGGATCGTTCGGACGGGAAGAGATGCGGTTGGAGCTCGAAGTGAAGATTGCACTGGGTGAGGAACGGCCGACAGTCTCCGGATTCCCCGGAGAACCTTTCAGGTGGAGTGAGGCAGGCGAAGCTGGGTGGCGTCGCCGGAGGTGGCCGCACGATCTCAGCTGGGGCAGGAGGCGGAGGTGGTGTAGCCGGCAGCAGCCGCTGGATCTGCTGGCCCAGCTGGGTGAGCAGCTCGCCGAACGACGCCATCTGGTGTTCGGTCCTGGCGGAAAGGTCGGACATTCCCTGCTGTAGACTGCCTAGCCACTCCGCGTGGTCTTGAATCAAGCCGCCCTGATTAACCAGGGCGGCGTGTACCTCGTCCTGGTCCGCTGTGTCCATTGTGGCCAGTTTGTAATGTCAGGCGTTCACCTGAACTGTTCTGAGGGGTGGCGGACACAGGTGCAGACCAGGCACAGAGAGAGTTCAAAACAAAATCCTTTAATAGTGTCTAGATCGGTACACAGGCAAGCAGTCAGTAGAGGCGAAAGCACAGAGGGATCAGGCAGCAGTGGGTCCGGTAGCCAGGAAGACAGTCCGCGGGGCAGAGGTACCAAGGGGGGCAGGCGAAGGCAGAGTCCAGTAATCCAGCGTAGGTCGAAGCACGAGAAGACACGGGCGAAAGTACTAGAGGGCAAGGCGAGAGACAGGTCGAAAAACAGAGCAAGGATCCAAAAACACAACTAGGCTGCTAGAGAGCTATGATACGCTGGTAAGTTTGCGGCAAGGCACACAAAACAAACTGGCAACAAGTGCGGGGAAAGACACACACTAAATACACCAGGGATGGGAAGACAATTGGACACAGGTGTGACACATTAGGGAAGAGCAGGTAATCACAGGCAGGTGAACACACGAGGCGGGGGAAGACAAGACACCTGAAACGAGAGGAGAACAGTGAGTAACAAAATAAAACAGGAAGTTAACTAAAACGCAAGCAAAACAATAAACTTCAAAATAAAAGCCCTGGCTCCAGCAGAGACCCTGACATTAAGAGGCTATTATTTTTCTAACCAAATGAAATTTCACTGCTGTCATTTATTTTGTACAAAGTACAAACCTGCTGTCACTGAACAAACACAGGAGCCTTTTCTGGAGTGTACTGATGTTGGGAGAAATCATATGACAGCCATTTCAGCTGTCAGGATGTGATATTTCCTCAACAAAATTCAGAAATTACAAGCCTGTTGTCACACAAACACACCAGAAAGTTTCCATTTTTCTTACAGCTACTTACAACTTACACCCCAGCTTTTATCAGACCTTCTACTCAATAACTTCTTGCAAAAAAGGGACGATTACGTTCTACATGGTGATGTTTAAGTCAAAATTGCAAAAAAACTATAGTGTGTCCTTGTGCAAGCTATGTCCTTATTCATGTATGTAGTTTCATTCAAAGTTCTGAAGACAGCATTTTACTGGGAGCTCTAAGATACATTAATATTTACTCAAACTATCAATAACAGCTGGGGGCAGCAGCAGTTGTATTTTGAATTTGTAAGCAGTTGCTTATTTCCATGTCTAGCAGTTACAGAGCAACATGATCCTTCATCTGGAGTGGTGTTTGAGTCCACTGGATGAATCTCAGTCCAGTATTCCCTCTCTTTTTGCTGTTTTTTGGTCTCTACCACCAGGGAAATATCTGGCTCTTTAACTGCTACATGCTCCACTGTCCACTGTTTACCAGCTGCTCTCTGACTGTATCTGTCTGCTGTTTGCTGCTGAGCAGGTAGTGTACAGTGGGTTTTAACATGGTCTTTCTCTGAAAACAGTTGTTGATGGCAATATGAGAGTGGTGACAGTGCAGCGGAGCAGTAAAGTTGCAGGCGGGGCAGACAAATACAGAGCTCAAACTTACTATAAAGATCTGTAAAATTGAGAGGAGATGCTGATTCTGAAGTGATAATTCTGCAGGTTCATTACTTCAAGCAACCGCTTTCACAATTTCACATTTTCACATTTTCATAGGATGTACTATCATTCGAAAAATATGGATGGAAAAATATGGAAGACCAAAGGGCTCTCAAAGTGAGGAGGAGGGCATGTTGATAGCTTTGCCTCACCACCAAGGTGCCTACCCGCCTGTGTCAGCTGTAGAAACAACAGGGACAGTGCTGTGATGTGCGGCAAAACAAGCATACTTGCTGTAGAGCACAGCAGCATCTCTCTCTAACCAGCTCTCTGAGAAACAAATACAGGAAGACAATGTCCCAGACACACTGGGGTGTGCATGTGTGGGTGATTTTGTTTTTGTTCCAACGGATTCAGACAGCTGTGTGAGGCTGAGGCTCAATGATGCGTTTGAAACATAATAGCTGGCTGGATGTTAAGAGTCAACAAATATTTTCAATTAATGAAACACTACATTTATTAACGAAAGCAGAGCTGTCAGGAGATGAATGGGGAGGATGGCAACCATTTAAACCAGAGACCAGGGTTCACTTCCAAAGTTCCATCCGTGGTTTAAACAACAGAAGCACTTTGGTTGAGGTTTGGAAAGAATGGTGGTTTGGGCTGAATGTAAATAAACATGCTGTATCACTGTGAACTTTTTCACCATTAAATCAGACCAGGATCTTTCCCTGACCTGAACCAAGAGCTGTGGGGAAAATAAATATGGTGACTGAACATTTTACTGATAAGTTCTGTCTAAATATATATCTACAAATATATAAATAAATGAATCAGCAAATAAATGAATTAAATGCAGAAATATAAATATTAAAAAAAAAACACAAATGTGATGCCCACATTATAACCAAAAAATTATGCGAAGCAGCTGCATGCATTGTACTAATAGCTCATTGGTTCGGGCTGCTCATAGATGTGAGTAAAGAAAGGGGAAACTTGTCCTTATCTGCAGGTAAATGTTGTGAAAACCCAAAGACAACCCAAAGAAAGAAAGAGACAGAGTCAGTGAAACACATAGGACAGAGCCAGAGGCTAGAAGCCAGTGCCACAGCAGCACAGAGCCATAACCCCAACCCACTGCAGGGACTTGACATTTACTCCTACGAGCCTCAGCACTGTGGGTAAAATCTATTGTTGCCAACAGTCATTTTCCACCTGAGGCTTATGACTGTAATTGCTTTTGTTGTCTTTGATGGAGACAGAGCACAGAGCTAAAACAGGTAAGACGCTGCAGATTCTAACTCTGTCGTCCAGCCTCCTCTAACTGAGGCTGATTATAGAGCCCTCGAGACAGAGAAAAAAAAAGCCTTGCTTGCTCTTGCCAGCCTCTTAGAGGACACAAAACTGGCAGGCCAACCAAAGACATACAAGCGTCAAATAAAGCCATTAAAGGAGAATAAGAGACATTTTCTCTTAGGATGGTGCATTAACACTTTAATATTGGCTTTACTACAATAGTTTGTCAGGTCTGCAATAAAGTACAATAAACAGAGACCTCCAGGCAGTGAGTCACTCAGCATCAGGCTGTTATGAAGAGTGTCACAAGTATCCAAACTAGGGACTGTGTATTTACCCACCCTAATATCTACATTAGTCAATTATTAGTAAAGACAGAAACATCAGATCAATTTCTGCTAATGTGTACAATCTTCAGTAAATTATCTCACACATTGCTACTTGCTGATGGGGAAAAAATTGGAAAAATGTCCCAGTAACAAAATATTGAGCAATGTAAGCATTTGTTGTGAGGAGAGCCACTACAGGAAACTGAGAGAAAAGGAAGGAAAGGTAAAAAAAAAAAAAGAAAAGAAAAGAAAAGAAATAATGTAGATATACATATCAGGGTATCATGCAGGATATTATATTCGCTTCCCATCCCCTTGGAAACACATACACAAAGGTAATAAACTCAAACCACTTTAATATCCAGCTGGCATTATGAACTGCAGCTCTTACACTCAAACCAACAATCAGCAGGATGTAAAGATCAGGGAAACAGGGAAAATATTATGTAGATGTGTATGAGAAACAGAGAGAGTCTATTTACAGATCAGTGCAAGTGTGTCCACTAAGACAGAAGCAAACAATAACACTGCATTCCTCAGAGACAGAAAAAAATCCCAAGCAGACCAATCAAATTGTGTAAATCCCCATCAGAGACTGTCAAAAGAGCCCCTAAGCTGCTTTTGCTGAAAGCCATCTTAAGTGCTTGTTGCATGCAGGTGGTAATTGCACTATTCATCTTCATTGCTAAGTAATTACACTCAACAGTGTTTGTTATTGGCAAGAAAAGCATGGTTATTGAGTGGGTTACAGCAGGAGTCCATTTGTTGTTGTTGTTGTCAGAAAATAGTTGCTTACTCAAGTTATGAATAAATAAAAATATCAGAATAAATATGAAAAACTGAAAGGGATGTTATCATCTGGTTAAAAAAAACCCCAAAAACCTCCACACACTCCTGTGGTTCCTCACTCCTCACCCCTCATCTCCTCCGAGAAACATTAAAGACACTGGAAAATCTTTGATGATGGCAGAAATCAATTGATTTCTAGCTTATGGGCCGGAGGATGGGAGGAAGCATAATTAGCATAAAGTGCATGTTCTTAAACTGAACAATGCCATTTACCATATAACAAAAAAAATATCAAAAACTAATTGGTTCAGTGTTAAACATCTGCTGTGTTCTTGTTGGCTGAGCTATAGTGAATTCAGCCAAAGGATGTTTTGGTGCAGCAGACCTGTGCTGTGGTAAATTACTGGCCAGTCGGTAGTGGCCAGTACCATCTTCTTTGCGGTGGTGTGTTGGGGAGCAGGAATCAGAACAAAGGAACAGACTAAATAAACTCATAAAAAAGGCTGAGTCAGTTGTTGGCACCAGTCTGGCTCCATTAGAGGTGGTGATGAGAGACAGAATGCTTGGAAAGATCAGAGCAATTTTGGACAATGTCTCTCACCCCCTTTACAACATCTTGGACAGTCTGAGGAGCTCCCACAGCAACAGACTGCTGCAGCCCAGATGTTCTAAGGAGCGCTACAGCAAGTCCTTTCTACCTCAGGCCATCAGACTGTATAATACACATGTAGCCTCCAGAACTGTGCTCTGAATTTCACGAGAATCTCACTTTGATTAATCTATTTATAAATATACTGTATTTGTTGTGTATGTGTGCTGCTGGGACAAACTAATTTCCCTCTGGGATTAATAAAGTCTATCTATCTATCTATTAACCCAACCCACTTATGAGAGGAAATGATGCTATATACTAAAAAGGGTTCCGCTAGATAATATGCATATTTAAATTTCAGTCTGAAACTTTACATTAAATGCATGTCCACCTGATGACTATCTGACTTTAGTCTGACTTCAGCAGCAGTTTCTGCTGAAGTGCTCGAGCATGTATCATTAATCATTCCTCACACATCTACAGCTCATTGGGACTGATTGCCTCTGACATTTCCTGACTGTAACAACCTCAGGTTTTCCTCTTTGCTGTGATGCGTGGCTCTGATTGATTACAGTGAAGCACGAGTATGAACTGTAAGCCTAAACAATCAGTCAGCATCAACTGAGTTCAGTGTGACACATCATGATGCCAGCTCATTTTGTGGGATCAACAGAGTTAAGAGAAGATAAGATAAGATAAACCTTTAGTAGTCCCACAATGGGGAAATTACACTGTTACAGCAGCAAAGAGCAGATGCAATAGGGTACAGTCACTCAGAATATACAGATAATACAGATAAGAATATAAAGACCCCAAGAAAAATTTACTTATTAGAGGACACAATAATAATAAATACTATAAACAGTATGGCCAAAGTGACCATGTGCACTGTTTGAGCAGTAAGGGAAAAAAGAAGAAAGGCTGCACATATAGCACCAATTTTAAGTCAAGGAGTGAGTTTCTGTGCATGTGGTTTGCTCAGCACCCTGGTTGTAAAGTCTAACAGTAGCAGGAAGGAAGGACCTGCGATAACGCTCCTTCACTGTCTTGGGGTGAAGCAGCCTCTCACTGAAGGAGCTGCTCAGTACAGTCATTGTGTCCTGCATGGGGTGGGACTTATTCACCATCATTGATGATAGCTTTGCTACCATCCTTCTCTCTCCCACCACCTACACTGGGTCGAGGGAGCAACCCAGGACTGAGCTGGCCTTCCTGATCAGTTTGTCCAGTCTCTTCCTGTCTGCCGTAGAGATGCTGCTGCTCCAGCAGACCACACCATAGAAAACGGCTGATGCCACAACAGAGTCAAAGAAGGACCTGAGGAGAGCCCCCTGCACTCCAAAGGACCTGAGTCTCCTAAGAAGGTAGAGCCTGCTCTGACCCTTCTTGTATAGGGCATTAGTGTTATCAGTCCAGTCCAGTTTATTGTTCAGGTGAACACCCAGGTACCTATGAGAGTCCACTCTCTTAATGTCTGTTCCCTGGATGTTCACTGGTGTTGGGGGGGTGGCTGCGCCTGCGGAAGTCCACCACCAGCTCTTTGGTTTTCCCTGAGTTGATCCGCCGACACCAGTCCACAAAATCCTGAATCAGTTCTCTGTGTCTCTACTTCCTGCTTCTGAGGAGTGCAGACGTGTTTCTGACTGCTCCTACTGTCTCTCGGCTTGCTTTTTTTTGTCTCTCTTGTCTTTGTGATTTTTCTTTCCTGAACACCCTGCTCTGCTACTCTTGGGATATATTTTTGAGATGGAGCTAATTAACTGGTCACTCTAGTGCATTGGACAAGATTTTCCCACAAAGAAAAGAATCACCGGGAGAACCACTCTGCCCTGAGGGGACATTCGCTGCGGGGTATGTCCGAGATGCTTGGGACTCCTGGTGTCTGGTATGCCTGGAAGCGCTGTCCCTGGAAGACGTGGAGGATCTATCTATTGGACATCGATAGCAGGGATACTACTGATTGGCCTGGGTATTGCCCTGATCTATCGGAGAATTGGAAAAACCGCTGCTGGCAGATCGGCTCTACCGCTAAGTGCGGAGATAAAACAGCACCACGGGTTCATGGGTACTCGGCTGACGGAATTCCATCAGAAGATGGCTTGGATCGAAGGACTGATCAGTGACATCTCAGCCCGATCTGAGGAGGAACGGAGACAGATTGATAACATCGGAAGACAGTCCGAACACCTGTTGAGATCGGTGAAGGGACTGTCTGTCAAGCTTGAGGAGATGTCGAAGCTACTCCATGCATCTGCAGGGGATGACGAGCACTGAGACCAGAGTGATTGATTACTGATCTGGATAAATTCAAAGCGGATCGATAAATTGCTTTTGCATATTGGCTGTATTGTTTCTGTCCCTCGCCACCCCCCCCCTCTCCCGGGCCTAGAAGAGTAGCTCTGCAGCTGTGCTCCTATCAAATTCCTATGCAGCTCGTATCTCCCTTCAAGGACAACTGATGATCTGACCTGTAAACATCCTGGCAGTCTCGGCCATACAAATCGCAAACACTTCACATAGATTGACGCACACACACTCCCCTCCCTACCCGCCCCCCATCTACCGTCTGCCTCCGCACCTTGTGTCCATGAAAAAATTCCAGCATGTTTCCACATGTACTGTGTACTAATGTCATAATGTATGATGTGACTGTGTGTAAATGTATGTATCGCAACTTGCAAATTAACTTTCAGGAAAGCATGTGGCGGCGCAAATATTTTGCTGCGGCCCGGCGGCTATACTCCTTAATTATTTTCGCCTGTACTTCTGTGCAAGTGACAATAAAGTTCTATCTATATCTATCTATCTACTCCCTGTCATCGTCTTCTGTGATGAGGCCGACGATGGCAGAGTCATCAGAGAACTTCTGCAGGCGGCAGTTGGTTGTCCTGTACATGAAGTCTGCCGTGTACAGGGTGAACAGGAAAGGAGCCAAGACTGTTCCCTGTGGAGCCCCTGTACAGCTGACCACCATGTCAGACTCGCAGTCCTTTGTCCTCACATACTGTGGGCGGCTGGTGAGGTAGTCCAGTATCCAGGCTGAGATGTGGTGATCCACTCCCGAGTGCTCCAGCTTGTCCCACAGGAGCAGTGGCTGCATGGTATTGAAGGCACTGGAGAAATCGAAGAACATGATCCTCACAGTGCTGCCGGCCTTCTCCAGGTGAGAGAGAGCTCTGTGCAGGGGGAAGATGACAGTGTCCTCCACTCCAATACCAGGCTGGTAGGCAAACTGCATAGGGTCCATCGACGGCCACACCAGGGGGTGGAGATGGGTGAGTACTAGTCGCTCCAGTGTCTTCATCAGGTGTGATGTAAGTGCCACAGGCCTATAGTTATTGAAGAGGTGTTTCGGGTGTGCTGTCTTAGGCACCGGTACCACACAGGATGTTTTCCACAGCTGTGGAACTCTTCCCAACTTCAGACTGAGATTGAAGACATGCCCTACAATCCCACAGAGCCGGTCTGCACAGGTGATTCCATCCAGACCCATAGCCTTCCTCGCGCTGATCCTTCTGAGCTCTCTTCTCACCTGGTCTGTAGAGAGGGACAGATTGGAACACGGGGACTGGGTGATTGAAGTCACGGGGGGGGGGGGCTGAGAGGGTTGGAATAGGAGTAGGGCACTGGGGGTGGTTGTGAGCTGGGTTCTGCAGGAGGGGGGGTGAGGCAGTGTCCTGGAGCTGCCGACAAGGGGGGCTGAAGCGGAGACAACTGGGGGGAGGGAGGGTTAGGTGACTGGTCAAACCTGTTGAAGAACAAGTTCAGGTCATTCACCCACTTCTGATCCCCCACAGTCTGAGAGTCTGGTTCCCTGTGCCCCGAGATGGTTTTAAGGCCCCTCCAGACTCCACAGATGTTGTTCCTCTGCAGCTGGTCCTCTATCTTCCTTTTGTAGCTGCTCTTCACTTCTCTGATCTTCCTCCTCAGCTCTCTCTGCACCTCTTTCAGTTGCTCCCTGTCGCCTGACCTAAAGGCCCTCTTCTTCTCCTTCAGGAGGGCCTTTACACCATACACTCCTGGTGGGTACAGTGTTGTCCACACAGAAATTAATGTAGTCCATTATGCAATGAGTCAGGCTGTCAATGGCCTCCCTGTGAGGATCACAGAGTTCATCCCACACAGTGGTTTCAAAGCAGTCCCTCAGAGCCTCCTCAGACTCAGGGGACCATCTTCTGACTGTGCGGGTCACAGCTGGTTGCCTGTGCACGAGTGGTTTGTACACAGGCAGGAGGTGCACCAGGTTGTGATCGGATCTGCCCAGGGGAGGAAGTGGTGATGATGAGTATGCCTCCTTGGTGTTGGCATAGAATAAGTCCAGTGTCCTATTTTCTCTGGCGTGACAGGTAACATACTGTGAGAAAGTGGTCAGAGTGGACGATGGAGACACATGGTTGACTACATGACTACAGATGGAAGAACCAGTCTGTATCTTCTCCTCCTAGCCTGGCGCCGAAGTCCAGCACAACTCCCCTGTCTCCTCCTTTCCAGTTCAGTTCGTCGGGTCTCTCCTGGGCCGCGATCTCCGGACACAAACATGGATGGCGAAAGCAATAAAAGAACAAAGACCAGGGCAAAAACTGCGACTTTGGTCCTCATTGTGCACTTAAGGTAAAGAGAAAAAGACCTAAAAAATAAAAACTATTAAAAACTAATAAGAGCTAAGAAGAAGGAAAAAGCTCAACGGTGAGCAGGAGCTGCTGTAACTTGCGGCCACTCAGGGGCAGCGCAAGCGAAAAGTGCATTTAGTTAATACACTGACTTTGATTAATGGTATTAAGTTTTCATTTTTTGGGATAGCTCTGTTTTTTTGTACCATTATTTTAAAAAGAATAATAAAACCTTTTTGTTTGTTTGACTAATGAAGTGGTTTCAGAGCACTGCTCAGAACTGTTATAGTATGTTTCTTAAGGTGCTCCTAATTTACAGCTTGAGTATGATTATGAATGACCTGTTTTATTAGTGCAATAGTAGTAAAAGCAGTAACTGCAGCTCTCCAGTGGAAGCTAAGCTAAACCTCCATATGAATATATAAACTGTATCAAGAACACAGTATTATATATAATACTATGTAATTCTTCTCTTTGTTCTCAAAACGGCCCCAGTTCTTCACAGCATGGATTTCGCAAGATGTTGGAAATATTTCTTTGAGCTTCTGCTCCATGTTGACATGACTCATCACATCATTCATTCTGCCATTCAATCAATGGACTTCTGATTAAGAGAGACGGCATCCATCCCACTATGGATGGTGCAGCTCTCATATCTAGAAATATGGCAGATTTTATTAGACAACCAAAGTCATGACAACCCAGAGTTGAGACCAGGAGGCACAGTTGCAGTCCTGCACGCTTCTCTGCAGTTTCTCTAGAGCTGTCACCCTCCCATGATTCTTACCATTCCTACCATTCCAACAATTCCCTTTATCCTATAGAGACTGTGTCTGCTCCCTGTCAACAAAAAGTGTATAAACCAAAAAATGCAAGAGGTGTTGTTCAAAAAAACCTAAAAAAAAAATTAATACTACAAAAGTATCTGAACCTAAAAACACCACAATTAGATGTGGGCTATTAAACATTAGATCTCTCTTGTCTAAATCTCTGTTAGTAAATGATTTGATAATGGATCAGAAGATTGATTTATTCTGCCTTACTGAGACCTGGCTGCAGGAGGAAGAGCATGTCAGTCTAAATGAGTCAACCCCTGCTAGTCATATTAATTATCACATTCATATCTTGATCACACACATATCTTCTTCTTTGTGGTGGTGTGTTGGGGAGCAGGAATCAGAACAAAGGATGCAAACAGACTAAATAAATTCATAAAAAAGGCCGAGTCAGTTGTTGGCACCAGCCTGGCTCCATTAGAGGTGGTGATGAGAGACAGAATGCTTGGAAAGATCAGAGCAATTTTGGACAATGTCTCTCACTGAATTTTACGTAAATTTTACTTAGATTAATCTCTCTATTTATAACTATACTGTGTTTGTTGTGTATGTGTGCTGCTGGGACAAACTAATTTCCCTCTGGGATTAATAGTTAGTTACCTATCTACCTATCTATCTATCTATCTATCTATCTATCTATCTATTCCTCAAGGCACAGGCCGAGGAGGAGGAGTGGCAGCAATCTACCACTCAAGTTTATTAATTAATCCTAGACCTAAGCCGAATTATAGCACATTTGAAAGCCTTATCCTCAGCCTCTCACATCCAAATTGGAAGACAGAAAAACCAGTCCTATTTGCTGTGGTGTATCGTCCACCTGCTGCTTACTCAGAGTTTGTGTCTGAATTCACTGAATTTTTATCTGATTTAGTGCTTAGTACGGATAAAGCAATTATAGTAGGCGACTTTAATATTCATGTTGATACCCACAATAACAGCCTCAAGACTGCATTCTATTCAGTATTAGACTCAATTGGCTTTTTACAAAATGTTAACAAACCAACTCACTGTTTTAATCACACCCTTGATCTTGTACTGACTTATGGCATAGAAGCTGAATATTTGACAGTATTCCCTCAGAACCCTGTTTTATCTGATCATTCTTTAGTAACATTTGAATTTACAATAATGAACTGCACAGCATCTGGGAAAAAAATGAACTACTGTAGATATTTGTCTGATAATGCTGTTACCAAATATAAGGAAGTTATTCCATCTTTATTATCTCCGTTGCCATGTGCCAGTTTTACAGAGGGCAATGGCCTAAACTTTACTCCAGCAGATATAGACTATCTAGTTGATAGTACTGCTGCTTCATTACGCTCAACCCTTGACTCTGTTGCCCCTTTGAAAAAGAAGGTCATTAATCAGAGGAAGCCAGCTCCATGGTATGATTCACAAATATGTACTTTAAAGCAGATATCACGAAAGCTGGAAAGGAAGTGGTTATCCACTAATTTAGAGGAATTCCGCCTAGCCTGGAAAGACAGCTTTATAACGTATAAAAAAGCCCTTCGTAAGGCAAGAACTGCCTATTACTCATCATTAATAGAGGAAAACAAGAACAACCCTAGGTTTCTTTTCAGCACTGTAGCCAGGCTGACAAAGAGCCATAGCTCTGTTGAACCATGCATCCCTCTAGCTCTCACTAGTGATGACTTTATGAGCTTCTTTAACAACAAAATAGTGGACATTAGAGATAGAATCCATCTTATCCTGCCTACACCTGTTAATGATGTAGTTAATGATGTGTCAAGAACAGCATCTTTAGAAACGTCTGCTAGTCCTGATTTGTTTTCAGATTTGATTTGAACGTAAATGTAAATCTTCAGACCCAGGCCACTGCTTCTCTAAGAGACACCCTGGTGCCTCTTAGAGAAGAGGCACCCTGGTGTTAAACCAGACAGGATGTTGACAAATGGGGAATGTAATCAGAAGATTCCTTTTGCTCAAAAAGACCTAAGATCTGCCTTTATGGATGTCTGGGTCCTAATCTGTTCAAGACAGGGAGCAACCAAAGGCTGATGTGATGTGTTTTCAATCTCTGTGGATTAATCTCTGTGGATTTATTACCTGATTCTCTTGTGAATTATCTTAACCTGCCTCTTCTAACCACCCTGCTCTCATCTCCTGCAGACTCCACCAGTTTCCCCTCCAGTGTCTCGACATCACTGCCTTAGCTGTTTCCGCCACGCCTCCCTGGAACCCCTCCTCTCTTCTGTCACCTCTTTTGTTTGATTAGAACTCTCTGAGAATAAACTGTTTTACAGCGTTCATAGTTTCTCCTCGTCTGCTTTTGGGTCCAGGCCTAGACTAACTGACTAACCCTAAAACTGACTTAATTAAATCAGTGGCTGAAGATTTCTAAAAATATGTGTCATCTGCGGATAACAGTTATCCAGATTCGTTTGCTGATGATTTGTTACAAGTCTGGACCTTTTGTTTCTTCAAAGCTGAAGTTTAAAATTCATCTGGAACTGTGGTCAGAGCAGGGTGGATACCATACATGGACTCATTTTCCAATACAAAATAGTTTACAGATATAATGAAAGAATGCTGACATAATTTTGATTTTAACTGAAAATATACAGATTATTCGGTTCGATTCCTCGACCAAGCACAATGGATACCCACAATGGATATGGGTGGTGGTGAAGGAGACACGTCCCCCCGCCTCTGCGACCATGGCCGTGGTGCCCCTGAGCAAGGCACCGATCTACTCCAGCTCCCCGGGCTCCTTCTGGGGAAGCCCCCTGCCACAGCGTCTCTAATGCATATGCATGCTTGTGTGTGTGTTTTGTTCACTTTGTGTGGGTAAAATGCAGAGAGTAATTTCCCCAGGAGGGATCAATAAAGTATAAACTTAAACTTAAACTAATTACAAAAAAAACCTCACTTAAAAAAATTCTGACTGTTAAAAAGGAGCCAGATGACATTTAATTTGACATTATAATGGGAATTTGTCATTTGAAGAGTAAAACAAAACTCCCATTTTCACTTTCTAAGATTTTAGAAAGGTTTCATTTTCATAGCAGGTTTACAATTATCACTTAGACGTTCCTTACATGACTACTGAGGAGAACCTCACCATTAATGTACCAGCATCACAGCAGTCTGAGCACATTCATGGGTAATATCTAATTTAACAGTGATTAAAGCATGGAAACTGTAGAACATTGTAGAGCTCAGTGTGGAGCAAAATAATACTGGTAACAAAACAGGAACACATAAAATGAGACACATTTCCATAAATCTGGTTCCCTAGAGCATGCCGGAGGGTTCCAAACACATCTACATCATTGCTACAATCACATGATTAGGACCCACCCAGTCAAATGAATGCTGATCATAGTTTCAACTCAGTTTGCCTTAAAGTGTAAAGACAAGATAACTTCATCCAGAATTAACAAATCAACCAAACTGCTTTCAAAGAATCAAATTAGCAGGATGAGAATGAATCTCAAACTTTTAGGATGATATCAGCATGTTAGCCTGAATAACTGGTCCCAGATGAATTCAATGAACGCAACGAGAAGCTCGTCATACATTGTGAGGCAGCCATGGATAACAGATCCTGTGTGAATCACCTATTTAAGTGAAATGATAAATGAAGGCTGATTAAAGGAGGTTGGGCCGGGTTTAATATAAATAGTTTATTCACATACAGGCATTGTTCCACTGCTCCAAGCATTTAACATTTTCTTCACCAGACAGCAGAGTGACACTGGGCCAGAAATCATAATGTGAACTGTGGTTCTGAAACGTCTGTTCTCAGTGCACTTAATTTCCACCTAAATACAAACAACTTGCTTTGTGCTGCCTAGGGTGAAGGGACCTTCAGTCTGTTTGTTCCTCTCTTCCCACCACTTACAGGGAAAGTGAATTTCAAGGTCATGAAAATACCAAACAGTTGGAGCACTGTGGAAACTGGCCATAGCACTTCCAGGAGACACTTCACCTATAAATCTACATATAGATTAAATTTCACCAATTACAAGGATCATGTAGTACAGTGGAAAGCTCTGGATAAAGCAAGACTGAACTTTGATTTCTAATTTTTAAGTCAACACAGACAGGATATTCTAAAAATACTTTTGGACTACTTGGATTATACCATAACAGCTACTGAGCCTGAATGTCAACAGATCCATCTCCAACTTTTTCCTCTGATGAAGACTGTGTCGAAGTAAAAGCTTGTACTTGGACTTGAATTGGAGCTGAATCTTACTAGATTTGATGTTTTTCTTTTTTTTTAGATTAATGATTTGGGGATAGATTAGAGTTGTTAATTTTGTTTCTGAACAAAATTCAGAGGAGCTTTTCAGCTTTTCAGCCTTACTGTCTGCAGATCCTCCTCTCAAGCTGCATACAGCCTAAACAAGTTGCACTAATCAGAGGTCTGAAAGGTAAAGCTTGGTCACTGATGAAGTCAGCAAAATATGCTTAAAAGCTCAGCTTAAAAAAAAAAAAAAAAAAAAAAAAAAAATCATTTTTGGTCCTTAAAATTGCAAAAACTTAAAAGTTCTGTGATTGAAACTTCTCCAATGTGTGAATTTTCTTTGATGTTCATAAAATTACACTGTGGCTGCCTGTGGTTTGGGTGGTCTCGTCAAATAACAGATGACAAGACATTACATTTCAATTAGACTTTATTGTACCATTAGAAATTGTATGTGTTTTATGAATCAGATTAATAATAGATTAATAATAGCATAAATAATCTTTAGCAGCAGCACTAATCCATTTTAAGAAAGCTTTGACAGTAACTGAAGGAAACCTCCCTTTCAAAGCTGCAAGTTAAGGACCTCCACCAGAGCTCCTTTTTCAGTCCACACTGACATGCCCTTCAGTTGGTGTATGGGGTGCTGTTTGTTGGACAGCAGATTGCTGATCTAAATAAGACACAGACACAGAGCAAAAACAGCCTGGGAGCTCTTAGTGGGCTTGGCAGAGTGAGCGAGCTTGCCGCTTTTCTCTCTCTCCCCTTGTCATTCTTCCTCTTGCTCTGCCAGTAATCCCTCACTGCTCAAGAAAAAATGCCTCTAAATTTAGCATCAGATCTATCATGCAGCAGGAAAAGCTGCAGCAAACTAGACAGCCAGCCAGAGAGAAAGTGAGTCTGCATATATGAGAGACAGGGAGAGAGAGGGTGGTGTGGATCATAGACAGAGGCTTTCTATCATACGTGCTGTTCAGGACCAATCAGAAGTCTTGGCTATGATTGACAGCCAGAGAGCAGCACTAAAGGTCTCTACAGACAAAGAGTGAGAGACAGACAGGACAGAAAGTTTTTGTACATCTTAGATGAAAGATACTGCGAGGGCTACTGCAGCCACACCCGTGCCCAAGACCCATATCTGGCATCAAGTTACACCACTTCTGATGCATGTGCCAAATTTTGTGTGTTTTCAAGCACCCCTAGGACCATAAGAATTCTAAGTAATTAGGGGGTGGTATAGAGCTGAAATCAAAAAACATGACTGCTAAAGACCTCAAAAAATGTGTTTGGAAAATGAAAATTATCACACATAAAATGGCTGACTTCATTTGTGGTGAAAAAAAATGTCTTACTTCCAGAACGATGAGAACAATAAGCCCACCAAACTTCATGAACATCAAAGCACTTTATCCCAGCATGACAGCTGTTATAGGGGGCTAAGAAGCCTGCTGGCCATACCCAATGATGATGACTGTCACACAGGACTTTCTTCCCCTTGCCAGCAGGTGGTGCTATGACTCCAGGACGGGACTTGTATCAAACATGTTACATTTGGGGCAGATAAGACAATTTATATTTGAGTTACAACTTCCTGTTGCATGCCAAGATCAAAATTACCACCACAGACACGCTGTTCAACCAAACCTAAAAAGCTTTCTGTATCAAGCCAGACCAGGATTTTTCCCTGACCTTAACTGACTGCTGTGACAGTCCAAACATAACCATAAAAAAGTTTAAGAAAGTCACTACAAGTAGATTTTACTGCAAGACTGATCATTTGGTGGAAAACAAACATGTTGTCTGTGAATGTTTTACTGATATGTAGACTGATATGTTAATAGATAATCCCCAGTTACTATACATTTCCTACAAACTGTATTTGCTGCTGCAAATTAGCTGTATATAAACATACTTTCTAAGGTATGAAATAGACCTTGGAGTCTTGTCTGTTACATCATGATTAGGGAGGAACCAAAGAGTTTAGCTGAAATTAACTTTCAAATCCAAGCAGAAACATACAAGGACATTTTAGTGTGGAGTTCCTCTTTAAACTGAGTATTTCTTATATTTACATGGTGTCTTCACACTGTAATACAGTGTGTTACAATGGTCAATGATCATTGTTAAACATGATTTTTTTGCTGTCCACACTATCCATGCCCATGATCTGTCCACTTCATCCATAGATTCCCTTCCCACTGCTAATAAGAGTTCATCAGCTTCCTGTCAAATGATCCATACCTACAGTCCCCTGGCCCCTCTATCCCACTCATCAAAGAGGGGTTTATGCTGGCCTGTCTGCTCACTCTGTTTGAAGCAGCAGATGAGGGTGTGTGTGGGCCATACAAGCACTGGGGCAGAGACTACATTTTCTTCCATGCAGAAAGAAAAAGACACCCGAAGCACTGCTTTCCACATGAGAAAAAGGGGGCTCTGTCTTTGTTCAAGCACATTTGTTCAGTGACTGGGTACTCATGGGCTTACCAAAGAACCCCCTTCCACTGGCTCTTGTGCTGCCCTGCTGGGTGCTGCATCAACACTGGAAAATCACTAGTATGTGACCCTGCAGAGGTACTGGGCTCGGTGAAGCAGTGAGGCAGGGCATGCTTTATGGAACACTTAACAGGACTGAGGATGACCACCTGCACTAGGCCTCTTTGAAAACATTCTTGGCATGGTCCAAGGAACAAAACAGGAACTGGTCCACTCAGTACTAAAGTTGAACGGATATTCAGTCATTTGCACGAAAATATTTTACACTATTGGTTGGTTTATCACTCCAGTGATCTTTACTTGTATCAGTTGCAGGAAACTGTGAAGCCAAGGTCACATTGCTGTAACAAAAGTACAAATCTTCATTTTTCATGACCTACAATTTACAGGCACAAACAAACAAACAACCTCTGCACCCTGTAGCTTTCATTTTCATTCCATTAATTATATTTTTGTGAGAGACAATGTCAACTGATCAACACAAAAATGTGAGACACTTTAACTGGAAGGGTAATTTTCATCTGTTCCCTGAAACCAGATGAAAGTCTAAAAATTAAATTGTATTTTATACAGAAAGCCACTATCTCATGTCTTAGTGCTCCATGTTTGATGTTCAGCTGAGGGCTCACATCTGTTGGTCGGGTGAACTAGCGTGCAAATGAACTGAGATTTCTGAAATGTTTTTGTGGGTGCAAAGGCTCAGAAGCAGCTGGTCTTTTGGAACAAGTGACCAGTCATTCTGGATGATGGCTTGACCTTTCAAAATCACCAATCAAATCTGCCGGATCAATATCAGATCTGGCAGATTAGACTGGTGAGATAGCTAAAAAAATTAATTTTATTATGGCATCTGGATCAGTCACATCTGGCTGATATCTGGTCCAGATGCCCTAACAAAATTCAGTTTTTTAGGTATTAGTTACCTTTATTAAGTAATAACAGGCCTGGCGATCTTTTCAGCACCACAGAGTTCCTGACCTCATGCTCCCTTACATAAAAATGATGCCTGTTAGTTCTTCAGTGGAATTCACCACAAAGCAAAGCTTGGGTCTCCCTGCGTGACACTGCTCACAAATTGCAGCTACGCAATAGAGTATAATTGTTCTGGTATTCAGAAACCTCCACTGACCACCTGGTGCTCTCAGAATTCTGAATTATTTTGTCTGTCTTTACATACATACAGTCGTCCTAGCCTAATAATGCTGACAGCACTATAGCTGAAACATACCAGTGGTAAATGGAATACAGTGAACATAAGAGTTGAGTTTTGTTGCACATCCAGTAACAAGCACAGCTGTAAGTGGAGTAATGTCTTTCACCTCATCGGCCTCTGTGCTCTGTTGTGTGTGTGTGTGTGTGTGTGTGTGTGTGTGTGTAGCTCAGACACAGAAAGAGAAAGTAGAGAAGACAGAGAGGAGAGGCAGCACTCTCAGCTATAAATTACACTAAAAACCTTTGTTCCAATCTGCTGATGTCACTCTTCAGGTCTCTTCTGGTACTGATAAAAGAACCAGCCTTAAATAACCCCTGAGCTCTTATTAATTTAGAACCAGTTCGAGTTCGAAGCAGCCCTATCCTCAGCAGCAACCTCTGCAATGACACATTCCGGTTTTGACATATAGGGACTTACTGTGCTATTTGGAAGTACATGTTACTCCATGGCCTACAGTATATCCACTCTATTGTGACAAATAAATAACAAATTGGATCTTGCCCCCCTGCTCCACACTAAATGACTGGAGGTAAAGGTAGCCCACCATTTGCTTAAAATTATTACTGGGCAAATGGCTTAACACAAAGCAAACAACCTGAGGCTATTGTAGCTGCTGTAAAGAACAGTCTGATTCAATGCCCTCATTCCTTTGAGACCTGTAGCCACATACACACTCTGGGGCAGTGAGGCATGTTTCATGAGTCTTTCGTTTTCCATCTTTTGGATTACAAAAAATGTTTGAATCACATGCAGATCACAGTCACAGCCTAAAAGTAGTCTGGAAAAACTATTTTAACATATTCCATGATTTTACAAAATAAGCTGGGTGGGGACCCTTAAAAATCCGAGGGATTACACTATTGATCCAAAACTGCTCTTTCTGTGTAAAGTGGTTTAGTAGAAACTTACCGTGGCAATTCTCAAATGCTGACAAATCAATTACCAGGTTCCAAATAACAGACATGATATTATGATAAATAATAGTGACGTCACATTTGATCAGGATAATTGTGAATGTGATTACAGCATGATCCTGTATCCCCGAAAGAAAGCTTCATGCAAGCAGGTACACAAACCCACAAAAAAGCACATACACAACTCCAATTTTTGTGTGAGGTACTCTAAATATCTTGACTTCAAAACCATCAGCTGTAAAGAGACCATGCAGCACAGAGCGCAGCAGTCAGAGCCCACCTGAGGCAGCTCTCCTGCAGACTGATCAGAAACCATACATATCCTCTCACTGCCTTCAGCACTGTGGACACTGTGACCCAAGGCAGAAAATAAGGCAGAAAATAATCATACTTGTTTTCTGCACTAATGAGTTTGCCCTCAAGTATCAGGTCTAGAAGACAACTGCAAGTCCTGTTTAACCTTCAGCCATCCTCCACCGTGCACTGCTCTGCAGCTCTCAGCTCCTTCACAGCTGCTGGCTGCACAACCTGTCTGCAGTTCGCCTTTATTGCTGTGCATGTCCTTGAGTCAGTTTCATGTTTATTCAAATATTGAATACAAATGCTTCCCTTCCTCACTTCCCAACATGGCTCACACAGGAGAGAAATTTCAAAGCTTTGTTGAGATCTGCCAAATACTGTGGCGCCATATAAGCATGTTGCACTGTTGCAACAATCACTAACAATGCTGCTCAAACTGCCAGCTTTGACTTAAACAAGTGTATTTCAAGCAGACAAAAAAAAACAACAACAGACCATTACTGGTCATCAATTCTACAGAAACATCCCACCTTCAAGAGAGTGTCTTCTCTGGCTTTAAGCGCCCTGGTTCTTCCAGTTCAAACTACAACCTCAACTACTGAAGTCAGAGCAACTTTTTCTGTGCGATAAATTGCATTCAACAATCAATCACACGGCACCCTGGGGGACAAAAACAAAACAAGCAAATTACTGGATGCACTCATGCAATGCACACAGTAATCATCTTTACCATCCCCTGTGTTTCAACTCGTGGGAATTGACCAAAAACTCTACATCTTGTGTGTGTCTTTTTATTAAGGGTCCAAGCCCGAGGGGACTGGGGGCCACACACGCAACGCACTGTGGAGTGCAGCGAACCCCATTGTAATCGTTTTACTTTTTTCTTTAAATTTTTCTGTTGGTAAAAGTGGTAAGGCAGCATACTACATAAAAATTCTGTTTGTGAAATTTTCATGGGAGGTATAGTATGGTGTACACACACACACACACACACACACACACACACACACAAGCACACACCAAAAATGACACAGGCCCACCAGCAGGTGACGCTATATTCAAGGCAAGTGTATTTTGGCTGGAAAACACAACCACATTATAATTCGCACACTCAAAAACCTTACATGCATGCGCTCCTCTACCTCTTAATTTTTTTAAAAATTCGTATGAAATTCAGTTCGCATCATCTAGGTTCATGACAGATGTAGCAGATTACAAAAAGTTTAAATTTCTACACATTTCACATTCTCACATTCCAAACTGCAAATAAATAAATAAATAAAATATATATGTATATATATCTAAACCGAAATACCAGACCACCTCATTCTGCTGATAGCAATGACAGTTTAAGAAAAGGTGACAATACACCTTTACACAGCATAAAGGAGAAAAGTCTCACCTTGGGCTGAGCACGTCTAGGAAAGGCAACTTTAGGGTCAATCTGAAACACAGAAAACATACACCCATAAGTCAGTGAACAAAGACACTAAGAACAATTCAAATACTGAAAAATAAACATGAAATTGCATTAGGAAAGCAATAGTCCTGAGGCAAAATGATAATATTTGCTTTCTTTATTTTCAGTCTGCTATTCCCACAGTCATTAAACTGTAAAGTTACACAGATGGGATTCACAGGAAATCCACACAGGTACTGTACATGATGCAAAAGCAAACAGCTTGTCAATTCCATATTGAACAACAGGTTGATGTACTGTCTTCTTTAGTCTTGTTTATTAAAACTATAGTGTGGCCATGAATCCTTCCCAGCTCACACTTTGTAAGGCTGACACACCAGCTGCTCTTTTGTTGTATGTATGAACAAAAATCTTAAGGATTATAATAGATTATTACGATTTCATTCCTGGTTGATGTGGTGACACCTGTAGTTGCTGACATACTATAGGTAGGTACTGACATACAGCTAGTGTGTTTTACTACTACACATCCCACAGACATTTCAACCACAGGGGGCAGAAAACACACTTTGAGCAGCCACAGAAGAAGAGCATCTGGCATTACTGTTTACAGAGCTGCCAAACAAACTGTGGGCTTAGAGGATTCATCACATCACATTGGTTAAATAAATGGATGATTTACTGGATAATAATTAGAGGTGTGCTGATTCCCACACACACTGCAGTGAGTCGGTCCCTGCCAAGCTTCATCTAACAGCTTACTGAGGATTTTCCTGCTTGTTCCATTCCTGTAGTATCTAACAGTGAGCCACTGATGAGAATGGCAGTGACTGTTTTGCTTGTTTTGGAGGCATATTTTTAATGAGCAATTACAGTTAGCGCTAATACACAGCATTTCCTGTAACAGTTTCACAGTAAAAGACTCTCTGTGGTTTGCCAATCAAACATTTTTATTGTAAAACAGTAGCACTAGGAAATGTCCGGCTCTAACAAAGCTGTAGAGTGATCAGTGCGAGATGAAATAATGCACATTAATGCTGGATTACAGGCTGTGCCATTTCCTTGTGTGTGCGCACCAATTTCAGTCCTACACGGGAACTTCTGTCTGTAGTACTGAAAACTACACTATATAGATTATTGAAGGTAAATCCATCAATGACTACTGCAGGAACATGCTGGTATTTTGATAACCTAAACCATGACCTCTTCCTAAACCTAACAGAGTAATTTTTGACACGCACAGCAAAAACTTCAGAAACATAGATTTCACTCAGAGATGAGAACTGAATGACTCCAACCTTCACTTTCACAAAAATTTGATTTTCTGCCCTCATCTGTGGTGTAAGCTCTGGCTGTGTGTGTGCTTTACCCACTTTTATGTTTAGTTAATCACCGTAATAACATCTACAGCTACTAGCAATTTAACCCTGCCCAATCACAGAATAATTCCACATCACGTCTAATCTCTTCTTAGGCTGTTTGGGTGGTGCACACACAAAGAGCTAATTAATGTGGTGTTTAACCTGCTCAATGAACTCATGGAAACAGAAGTCCTTTACAGCACAAGAAAAAGAAATACTGAGTCCCCCTGAAACAATAAACTTGTGTTTTCATGTTTGTTTGTGTACAGTGATCTTTAGAGGTGTTGTACTGTATCTGTATGAGTAGATGTGTACTGAACTCTGAACAGAGCCAGGTAGCTGTTTCCACATGCTTGTTTATGCTAAACTAAGCTAACCACATAACACTATTTTTGACATTGATTAATTTACTGCAGAAGGAGCAGAGCTGCTCTCATCTGCTATCAGCAATCATCTCCACTACCAGAGTAAAAAGGTCCTTCTCTCTACATACACTCAAAGTTAAAATGTTAACCTGTAAAATGTTTCCAATGTCAGCGACCAAGTGTTCCTCAGCCATATCCAAATCACTAGTGATGTTTTAATCACAAAAGCTGACAGTAAATCTGATTACAAATCAACTAAATAACTAACTAAATTTCTTTGATAGTAGAGTGATATTCTGGGATGTAGTCACCAGTCCAATATTAGAAAAATCAAAGACCCTGCAATGGTATTCAATAAAGCTGAGGATACATATGGTCCAAATACATGCCATGCTAATGAGGACCACTGCTTTCTGTCCATCACACTTTACAGCATTATATGAGCAGCTGACTGATACCAACAGCACAGCAGCAGCCTGCTCATTCCATTCATGAAGAGAGTGAGAACACAACAGCTGAGGGCACCTCACTCACATTTCATCACACTCCAGACTTAGAAAGAAAAGATGAAAACATGGCCAAAATACTCACTGCTCATAAGCTGACAGCTTTCCATTTAAAATCATATAGCAGGATACTTTAAACACTACTTATACTTTAATCAGTACTCAGGATATATTAAACAGCAACACTGACTTCTGAATTATGTTGTGATACCAGTTACCATTTCATTCATGATACATTTACCCTACACAGAGTAACATGGTTTACAGAGAGAGAAAGTCAGAAGTAATAGGCTTTAGTTTCAAAAAGAAGAAATGATGGTACTGGTCCCTCATTCATTTCTCTTAATTGCACTTAACAAAGGAGTTAAAAGATGTTTATGCATGTAGCGTGCTGCCTCCTTAAACATCACGCTAAAAAAACTCTTCCTTTGTATCATTTTTGGTTTACTTTTTATTTAACTTGCCTAAAAAAATCTCTTTATAAAGAGTGTTGTTGCCAAGATGGGCACAATGATACTGAGTTACAGACAACAGAAACAGAAATGAAACCACAAAATAAGAATGAAACCGGAAAGAACTTCATTAGAGATTATAAGGTTGTTTCTAAGATTGCATCTGATTACAAAACATTCCAGGCAGAATCAGTGAAGTTTTCTTTAGAGCAGAATTAGTTTTAGTCAACAAAAAGACTGTCATTAGTGTCAGTAGACATGATGGACTAAATGCTGCTTCAGAGGCTTTGCCATATGATACAAGTAACACTGAAGGGAATCAAAGAGATTCAGAGTGTGCACATCCAAAGCTGTGAGCAGCTGCTCTGATAAAGGAAGAAATTAGACCTAACAGAGGAGGTGCGTGTACACTGGAATAGTCTTTACTAGCAAACATCGCTGAAATATGTTCTGATTGCTTTCTCAGACTACATCCACTCTTCTTCTGCTGTTCACAGTACAAACAATAAGTAGTAATGTATTCATCTGGTACATCCTGGTGATGCAGTGAACAGGGATAAAGACCATGGGATTTCCCCGTTCATTCCTAGTCACATTTATCTCTGCCTCTGCACTTCTTCTCCCTCTCTACCATCAAGAAATAGTTTCCAGAGTCACACATAAGAGCTTCAAACAAACATTCTCCAAAACCTAGGTCTTCCCTGTTACACCACATCAGGGTATCAATTTTATTCAGTCCATTCCACAAACAGAAAATTACATTACACATTCGGGGAAAAAATCTTATTCTTAATTTTCTTTTTTCATATCATTAGCATTTTCACACACTCAAAGCAGTTTTGTGACATAAAAAATAACCCTATTTACCAGTTTATGTCACTGTACCTGTTACAGTAACATTAAACAATTAACCGTCTATAAGTTGGTCAAATTTTTATGCTTGCTAAACATTACCTGCTAAAATCCCACTCATAATGGTGTCCTCAGTAATCTTGGATGAGGGGGAATCCCGGGGTGGAGAATTTGAAGGAGGCTCTGTAACATTAAGTGGACTGGGATGCTGAGAGGAAGATGGCTGTGGTCCCTTCTTCTTGCAGCTGAACACAGAGCAATTTTCTGCCAAGTGTTTCATCAAATTGGTTGTGTTGCTGGTCTTGGTAGCAAAGTCCTTTTGCATCATGTTCAACTGACATTAACTCTGATAAAACAGAGCCACACTACTGATCTCTTAGGCCCAATCCAATTGGCCCCCCAGCCAAGGCCTAAACCCTGAAACCTCACAGACTTAATTGATGTCACCTGGTAAGTGATTGAGTACGAGAGGCTGCAAGGGTTCGAAATGGTATGAATAGCAATGGGACACTTTGAAACATATCACTTTACCATAACTGAAATATGTATAGTTTGGGTTTAGATCTTTTTATTTTGGTTATTGTTTTTTTTACTTTCTTCATGGAAAAGACACTTAAGCGATCAACTGCCTGATTTGAACGTCCTCCGGGTTTTTGCCTTGGACAAGAGATAATTGTGAAATAATCAATTTACTTTTTTGTCAAAACAGAATTATTAAGAATCATCATTGAGCATAATTTAAAATGCTTGTTACCCTTTTTTTTCTAACACTTCCGGGCAAAACATTTGCAAGAGAGCTGCGAGCCCTCACAGATTTAGTGGGAACACGCCTCAAAGTCTGTGAGGCCGTGAGTGTGGACACTGGGTTTGGGCCTGAGACATGTTTACACCTACTACGCAGAGCACACTGTAGTCAAGTATTTCAAAATACAAAACACACACACACACAATCCCCATCTCTCTGTGAAATGTAGAGTTTTTCCTGCGTGCCTCTATGACTGACGCTGATGAGATTTACTCCTTAGGTACCGAAATTTAGCACCAAATGACGAAGCAATTTCCAATCCGCAATAGTATCAAATTATTTCGCCATAATTATTTGCTGCCCACCAGTCTCTCTGGCTCTGAGTTTGGCTCTGTGAAAAACTGTGACACTGTTTAAAAGCATTCAAAAATCTGTTTATTTCATGTAAATAAACCTGAGAAGCAGTTTAAGGGAATGTGTAAAGGCTTTAGTATCATTCACAGAGATGAACAAGATCAAGCAGTCACCTCCAGCACAAACCAAGACTCCGTAATGAGCCCACATATGCTCTATTTCACCCTGCACTTACACACATCTCACTGGTATCATTCACCCCTGCTCCCACCACCACAAACATCTACTGTACTCCAATCCATAAAGTGCAAAAAACATATTGTGAATTACTGTAAAGCAGTTTTTCCTTTTCAGTGCCAGTGTGACACACAACTGATTCAGTCAGTATTACCCTCACCTTTTAACACTGTACAATACAGTACAACATTTACATCTCCCATCTTAGAAATGTGTATCTGACTACACCTTTAGAGAGTAAAACATTTAAACATTAGAGACAATGACAACATACATGGAGTGTTTTCCAACAAAAATCAGTGATGATAAAATAACAAAGGAAAAACAAAAAAGGAAGAAAAAGAAACTATAATTTCACGCTTAAAATTTGAATTGTATTAGAGGCTTCATTATACTCTACAGAGAGGGTAGCAGTTCTAACTGATCATACACCGATACTGGGCACTCATCAGCCAACATATATTCTGATACTGATATACTGTATATGATACAGGCATGAAACCTTTTATTTTTGACAGAAATAAATAAAATGACTGAAGGAAATAATTCTTTATTAATAGGTTATCTTAGTTACATCTATTCAAATCCTGGAATACTGAGCAGATTTCAGCTGATTTAGCTCAGATGTGAAAAGGCTGATGTTTGTTCAGAAAAACAAAAAGATTTATTTTCCAAAACAGTTTAAAAATCTGAGAAAAAAAAATTATATAAGAAATAAAACATTCCTGTACAATGTTACAAGCTATTAAAGTCTGGCATCCCACACAAAACTATGGAAACACAGTGGAAAATAAGAATTACCTGCATTAAATGAGTGCACAGAACAGTGATATGATTTTGAAGACATTTGTGTCTCAGTGGTGAACCAACAGATGACTGACAACACAGCAGCCTCTCCAGTCTGCTATGATGGTAGCCAGACATGCAGAGAGAAGAAGACTGTAACAGTGAAGACCAAGAAAAAAATGTCTCAAGACTGACACCGAATTAAAGCACCACACTTTAGTTTGATTTCCTGTAAAGAAAAACCTGAAGAAAATTACCTTAACTGCAAAAACACAAACGAAACCAAAACCCAGTAAGATTTGCAGTTCCATTCAGCAATCAAACAGCTGGATAAAGTGAGTGTCTGCGGTTCCCTCTGTGCTCTGTCAGGATTCTCAGAGACCAAGCTCTGCTACCATCAGGTGTTTATGAATGTAATCCACAAGATTGACAGAAAGAATAAAACACATCACTGTCTCTCATGCAATTAGAATAAAAAGGTGAACGTACCATTTTAGAGTCTAACTCATGGTGCGGCTGTGCTAAGACTTTATCTACGCTGGCAGCATCTGCAAAAGTGATGAAGCCAAAGCCCCTGTGGAGAAACAGCACAAAAGCATATAACAAACATATTATTTCTAATATAATATTTTCAATAAAGTCTCAGTTTTCATTTTCCACATTACAGAGAGCTTCTTTACTGTTACATGATTAATGTTGTAATCCACACTGTGATTTATACCTGCCTCATGTAAATGTATTAAACTTTTTTTTACTTTTCTATGTCCACATATTACTTAACAGATTCTTTATTTCATGTTAGTCTTGTTATTTAAAGAGCATTGTGAATATGAATATTATCTCTATACTAACTAAATTTCACTAAATGCACTTATTTGCAATTGCCTTTAAATTTCTTTTCACTTTGATTTTAAACACAATGACCTTTTTCTAAATACATAAGGCTATAATAAAGAACAGAAATGGCAGTGGAGGGAATATTCTCTATATATCCATGGTCAATGTGAAACTGCATTACCCCCTCATTCAGCAGGATGTCCAGTTAATAGGCTACACGGTACTAATATGACTCAAGAAAGCTGTTTATTTACCTGGAACGCTTTGTTGTTGGGTCTCTCATCACCATACATTCTCTGATTTCCCCGAATTTACTAAAATAATCTCTAAGGCTGTCTGTGGAAAAAAAAAAACAGAGACAGAGAGGGTTACAATGTTTTATTTGTTAGTTAAATAAAAGGATGTGTGAGTGTTGTCGGCAGTGAATGTCACTGTGTTACACCGGGGTCGAATGGAGGACACACGCACACAGCTGTAGACCCTTTACTCACCTGGTGAAGTTTGCCAGCTGAGGCCACCGATAAACATTTTCCTGCCAAGGAAAAAGGTAACAGAAGTCAATCCAGGTTTTACATCGGCCATTTTGATGAATAGCTAACTACTTGACTGGCTGAAGAGAAGTAAAAGGCTGGGGACAAAAATAGAGGCAATGCAACGGCGAGGCAGCCTGACAGCAAGCAGCAGCCCCGAAACGCTCCCTTTTCGCGGTGGACCAAGTGTCACGCCAAATCCTATTCAAAACATCTGGCAGTTAAAATCTACTGGCTTCTTGGAAAAAGTACACACCGGCTAAAACAAAACTCAGGTTGTTAACTGTTGGTACGAACACAGTCTTTAATTCGGCATACATGTGATAAACCATCCTGAACTAATAACAGCTTAGTTCAACTTTTAAAATTGATTCGGCCGGAACAGAATACTCGCCCTTCTCCATCAGAAAACAGCTTAGTGGAGGGTAAGGACCAGTGTGAACCAAACGCAGTATTTTCTGTTTATTTAGATTAAGTGCGGCTGAGCGGAGAAAACAGTAAGCCGATTTACCACGAACAGCTTTAAATATATGGAAGGTCTTAATCACTCTTTTTAAACCCGTGTATTTTGCAGGCAAGTACGGCAGCATGTAACTCCAAGATTTCTAAGCGAAGTTTGGCATATGTTCTTTCCATACGCGTAATACTGGCACATACCGGACCCAGCCAGGCTGCAAAAAGGGGGCAGGCCCGTTTCAAAATATAACCAAACAGAAGTCCGGACCCAGAAGGTAA
This sequence comes from Toxotes jaculatrix, assembly GCF_017976425.1. NCBI lineage: Eukaryota > Metazoa > Chordata > Actinopteri > Toxotidae > Toxotes > Toxotes jaculatrix. Next base: position 29,202,709 of record NC_054402.1, on the reverse strand, counting down.
GGGAACTGGCAACGTGAAGTCAATCTGAAAACATTCAGCTTAAAAACAACTAATCACGTGTGTCAAACGCAGTGTTTAAAGTGACGGGCTCACCCCGGGTCGTGCTGCAGATCAGTCGAGCTTCCAGACGTAGCTTGGCTCCCTTCTCCTTCCATATTTGACCCAGCTATAGGTAGCGACAAACAGATAAACACAGACGGTCGACAAACGGAGCGGAGCTACAGTGTCAGCCAGACGGGAATGCAGCGTTCCGTCACACGTGGGATCAGTTCGGTCTGTGGTCCCTCCCCCACCGTCACTGACCAACCACACTGACGTCAGCTGTCCACAACCCGCCCACAAGAACTGCTAATAGAACTGTGCGTTCTGTCAGAGTTTGAGTTACAGTTGGAGACAAAAGTATTGGCACCCCTGTCAGTTTGACATGTTTTGCATAAAGCAAGGGTTTAATGCAATTTTTTATTGAAGCAAACTAAATGAACATTTCAAAACAATGATGTGATCAACAAACAACAAGAAATTATTTTGCAGTCTGACAGAAATTTTACAAAAATGTAATTGGTCGGTGACAAAAGTATTGGCACCTTTTATATTTTGTTAACTTTTCAAGACTGAATCATGCAGACAGGTGTGAAAGGGTTGTTAAGTGTTGACACACCTGTCGGTAGTTGTTAGATGGCTTTATCCAGAGATATAAAGGGGGACAGCCAAGTTTTATTCAACTTGCACTTGCCCACTAGCCAAGCATCATGGTGAAGTCTAAAGAAGTCAGTTTGCAAGTTAGAAAGTGCATTGTAACTGACCACCAGAAAGGGAACAGCTACAAGAAAATTGCAGAAAAGTTCGAAATGCCTAAGTCAACAGTGAGAGGAATTATCAAGAAGTTCAACCTGACTGCTACATTTGAAAACAGGCCTAGATGTGGACATCCAAGAAATACCCACTCAGAAATGGGTACAGAGGATGTCAATCCATCAAAAAGCCTTACCTGAGAGCTGTCCACAAGAAGATGCGACTGGAGTATGCTAAGAAGTATGTAAGTGAATCTGACAGCTTCTTCTCAAAAGTACTGTGGTCAGACGAGTCAAAAATAGAGTTTTTCCGAATTAACAGCCCTCGCTATGTTTGGACACAGCCAGGACAAGCCTTGGACGAAAAGCATCTGGTGCCTACTGTAAAGTACAATGGCGGTTCCATCATGGTTTGGGCATGCTTCAGTAATGCTAATGCTAATGCTCCCATCAGCAAGGCAGCTACTGGGTCGACGTTTCTACTTTCAGCATGACTACGATCTGAAGCACACAGCAAAATCAACAACAGAATTTTTGACGGAAAAGAAGATTTCTGTTCTACAGTGGCCATCCCAGTCCCCAGATCTCGACCCAATTGACATGTTATGGGCAGATCTGAAAGTTGCAGTTGCTTCAAGAAAGCCTTCCAGTCTGACTGAACTGAAAATCTGCCAGCAAGAATGGGCCAAAATACCTGTGCAGAGGTGTCAGCAGTTGGTATCAAGCTACAAGAACAGATTACAAGCAGTTGTAAAGGCCAAAGGCGGACATACAAAGTACTAACTGCTAAGTGCCAAAACTTTTGTCACTAACCAATTATGTTTTTGTAAAATTTCTGTCAGACTGCAAAATAATTTCTTATTTGTTGATCACATCATTGTTTTGAAATGTTCATTTAGTTTGCTTCAATAAAAAATTGCATTAAACCCTTGCTTTATGCAAAACATGTTAAACTGACAGGGGTGCCAATACTTTTGTCTCCAACTGTAAATGACATGTACAGAGGATGGGCACTAACAATCAAGTTAGCTGAACACATGCCCGAGATGCAGTTTTTAAATGGGATCTACATTATGACACACAATTAAAGCTGTGGGGCTGTTAGTCACCTGCACAGTTTAAACAGGAGGCATGTCCAACCAAGTAATCACAGACTACTGAACACAACACAAGCAGACTGCTTCTAAGGACAATTCATGCAATAAAAGTGGCTACATTCCATTTACTTTGTTCTGGTTCACAGATATGGCTCAGTCAGACACCTGGCATTTTTCCTTCTAAGTCCCTGCTTCTGAAAGTGAAACATGGTCCTGGTTTGTTAGCCCCATATGGGACCTTCTCCCACAGTCTCAACCTTCATTATTAAGGCCTCCATGTAAAGTAGATGACATACAGTTTTGCTGTACGTTCTTGCTAATCTATTAAGACAAAAGTTTTCAATTACTCCCAGAAAGATGTCCAGTGCTGTTCACTAAGAGGAAGCAGGCTGATCATTCAGCTGATGATTTTAAAACTATTAATAGAACAAATAAATACACAGTTGCAGAGGTTAAAGCTTCCAGTGTTTTTTTTTTTGTTTGTTTGTTTTTGTAAAGGTTACAATAATGAATCTGTGGTTAAGGCTGTTGAATTATCATTGTCATATTAAAACAGTGATTGTTGGTTCAACACAAGAAATAAACAGCGGTCTCTTGTGTTGAAGACATTTAAAAGAAACAAAAATATGGAACAAAATAATTTATAGTTTTAATGTCTCAACCTCAACAGCCCTCGTCCTCACCCTGGCAGTATGCATTCTGAGTGCTGAGCGCTCTGATGGAATGCAAACGTGTTAAAACACCAACCAGCCTAAGCTCTATGCAGCAGTCCTCTCAGCTTACCATTCGCCTTGGGTCGGTGAGCCTCTGGGTCTAGGGTGCTTAGAGCCTGTTACACTGGCTTGCAAGTATTTGGTTTCCTCAACAGTGCATTCTCAAAAAATGTGTTTAGATGTGAAGACCAATTTCTTTAGCCAGTGTGATGTGTTACTGTTGTTACTGTTGTTTTGTTTTGTTTTGTTTTTTTCCTCAGTTGCTGTAGGTTGTAATAGTTGCTTTCGGCTTTAAAGATGGGGTGTTGTGTTGTGGCTGTTTTATCTTGTTTACAGTGACAAAGCCTCTTAATCAGTTGAGTGACTGGCTCTGAAAATGAGGACGTTTTTAATAAAACATGAGGCTGCAAGGATAGTGATGTGACGAGGTGGCACATTTTTTTCTTTTATATTGAGAACTGATTCACATTTTTCAGCACACAGTTTTCATCTGGCAACCACTATTATTGTTTTTTGGGATGAATTTTAAAGGCTCTCCCAAATCTGTTTGCTTTCATATGGCAAAGAGCCTCTAATTGTATGGTATCATTCACTGCAATTTGAAGTTAATCACCTCTTGTGCAACATGACTGAAGCCAGCACACACACACACACATCTCCACTACGTCTCACACACACACACACACACACACACCTCTACACATACACATACACACCCTCACACTCCTCTGCACCGTTTCCCACACTGCTCTCGATTAGAGCATAGCCCATCTTGCACCTGTGGCTGTCCTGGACGCCACACTATACAACAGGGGAGTAAGTCACCCCTGCTCCGTACACTGTTCCACCACTGCTCCCCATATTCTGATAACCATTCTTACGTGACTTCCATCTTGACTCCTCAATATTTTACTCATCTGGCACCTGATGTTGTCCAGAGGGCATGTGCTGTTCTTGTGCTGTTGTTCGGAGCGCATGTGCCAATTACGCCCAGACCTCTCCTTGAACCTGGACTGGTCATGTGTAAAGTCCATGTGCTGTACTTTTTTGGTATAAGATGGGAAGGGCTAAATTTTAGATATGAGTAGAATCATCCCAAAAATTACCAATGAAAGGGAAAAAGGGATGTGGTCAGACACGCCCCTTGGTCTATAACACACCTATTTACAATATAAAAAGTGATGCACAGATGGAAAAACTCAGTTGTCTCCGCGGGGCGGCTCGGGCTTTTGAATTCTGTATTGAAGAATAAAGCTCTTGTCATGTGGCAGCCCAGCTGCCCCTGGGATTGTTCTCTTTTTGTTCTTTGTTTGTGTGGGGGTGTGTTCACAGGTGTGGATTCCAGGGCAGCTCCTCACTTTCAACCTGAGTGCACACACCTGTGCGCAATCTGGGCGTGATTACTCTACACGGCAGACTATAAGAGGCTCGGCTTTCCTATTGACCATCGCCAGATCGTTCCGTCATCTCCAGTGGTGACTTACCTCTGTGCTTAGGCCATTAGACCTTCTTTTGCTGATTACTTACCTATTGTGTTTCCTTGCTCCAGACCATACTAACCTCCGTGTCCTCTCCTCTGCTGCAGAATCCTCCGGTCTTTTCCCCGAGCTCACTCACCACCATCCTTGCTGACGTTTTTCCTCGGCCCTGGAATCCACCTGCTGCCATTTTGTCACCTCATTTGTTTGTTGTTTCTTTTGGAATAAAGACTGTTAACACCACAATCCGGTCTGCTTTTGAGTCCTGCCCAGATTCTAAGACTGAGCCTAACAGCTCTATGGATTCGACTTCCCTGGCCTCCAGTGTTTAAGATGTGCCTCTTTGTGTTTTCTTTTAAAAAGAAGAGTTGAACACTTAGAAGTTTTTTGGGAAGAAAAGACTTAGAAAATGAAGAGTAAAAGAGTAAGGTGTGGGGACTCGCCCGGACTTGGACTCAGCTTCAACTGGCCCTCAGCTGGGGCTACAGCCTTGTCAGAAAAATCCACATCAACCTCTTCTCTTTTGGATGTTTTTCATGCACTGTTAATGGAACTCAACATTTCCTAAAGATGCTTAAAATGAAAAAGGAGGGACTGAGCCCCATGAGCTACTGGAAGTCTTTCAGTGTGAAAGATTAGTGGAGGATGTTTACAAAATGTTAGCAACCAGAAAGAATACAGCAGACTGGTGAGTATAAAATGAGTCTGTTATTGTACTGATGGAAGGGATGTAGAATTGTACATTATAATGAATTTATCAAGACAATAGATGAACATGGAAGAATTTGCATTAACAGCAAATTAAAAGAGGACCGTTTAGAAAACAGGGGATTTACTGAAATACAATAAAATATACTCTTAAAATGGGAAATCAGAGGTGAAGGCCTGTCTCTGTTTCTCTGTGCAGCTGAGGTAAACAAAGGCCACAGTTTAAGATTTTATTTTATATAAGCAGGGTTTTGTTAGGTTTAAGCTCCATCACACCCATGATTATGTGTTCTGTGTCCTGTAGTGTCATAATAATTTGTTTGAGTGAAGCCCTCATAATTATCTTTTGTTATGTAGGATGAACACACAGTATGTATTGTAATGGTGCTGCAGTGCCCTCCCCTAGGAGTGGAAGCAGCAGGAGGGTGCAGACACGAATTTGAAAGTGAGTGCTCAATTAAAGCTGGCTGCTCTCTGCCTCTTGTCATGCTACAATGATTGCTGTTTATTTCCTCCCTGAGCCCTCTCTGAGAGCGAGGGAGTGAGAGAGAGTGACCTTTTCTCACCCCACACTGACCTCATCATTCTCTCCTCTCTCCTCATGCTCTCTCTCTTCCTTAAAGGAAAAAATTATCCTGTCATATGTCACCAGTTTGTGTTGGTTTGTGTTTGTAGGTGACCACAGTCCACAGTCACACTGATAAACACAAATGTAGCTTGTGATGTGACCCAACAGGAGAACAATGCATGTTGTATTTTGATCCATAGAGCAATATAACCTGTTGGCAGAGACTGTTTCCACCATACAAATGATAATTAAAATGACATATGTCTACTTATTTCTGAAAGGTGACCACCAGTTCAAATCATGACTGATGTTTTTCAAAAGCAAAGGTGCAAATACTATTATTTTGCTGTGGCCCCACATCTACGAAAATAAGTCCGGGTAGGCGGCTGACAGCGCATAGTGTGTTTCCTTTGCTTGCATATTAGTCATTTAGGGAAAAAGTATAACTGAAATGAGACTTTCCTCTTCATTTGATGCACAACACATGCTATTTTACAACATTACAAGATACAGTGCTGTAGACTAATCAGGGTTGTTGGTGTAAGTAAATGAGTTGCTATTACTGCAATGGCATCTCACTTCTAAATCCACACAATAATTTTGTTTGTAATTAAATGTATCAAAAATATCATCTTTGCTAACTCAAGGGGAACTGACAGCCATTAAGGGTGAAGTTAACTCTCACAGTCCAGTGGCAGACACTGACAGGCTATAGATGTGCTGGGTGGCTGATAATGTAAAATTATTTGATCACGAATTTAAGGAAAGAGAGCATGAAGCTCTAGTATCCCTCCATGCACAAAAAGTAAAGGCAAATAAATAGCGGTATGGATATTAGTGAAGAGATGTTCATAAATTTATACTCCTTAGCTTCAGTTTTGCTGGTATTTGATTTCACCAGTGCAAATAAGAATGTAATGTCTATCCAAGCAGCTATATATTAACATAAGCTTGAATAACATGCCATTGTTGTTGTTAGTGGAGCAGGAGAGGAGTCTTGAAACCCTGGGGATCTTGAACAAATGGGAAGAGCTGTTAGGATGGCTTTAAACAAAGCCATTCTCTCAGATGAAAAGATCCCCCAAGTATTCACACAGAAGACGGGAGTGCTATCAAATGCAAAGATCATAAGAAATGACCAACTGTGATTTAATTAATCATCTGGGTTCTTGTGGGGTCAGATTCCCCACAAACTTTATATCTTTGGTCTGCAGTAGCAAACTGCTGCGACTGAAGTCACACTACAAAGCAACACGAGGATTACAGTTCTTTTTCTGAAGAGTTTAGGTCATTTTCAAATTGATACATCAGTACTGTCAGCAAGACCATTTTTGTGCCCTGGGCCATACATTTAAAGTTTCAGTGTGCTTGTTGGCTCTGACAGCATTTGAAACGCTCTCTCTGACAGTGGAATGGAGATGCTGTCTGGCAATTTTGGTAACTTTACAAAACAGTCTGGTAATAATGCTCACTTCATACAATGGTTTTCTAGATGTCGGCCATCGGCAGGAGGGTCCCCCATCTGAGCCAGGTTCTGCTCAAGGTTTCTTCCTGTTAAAAGGGAGTTTTTCCTTGCCACTGTCGCCTTAAGTGCTTGCTCTGGGGTCAGGCTCTGGGTCTCTGTAAAGCGCTTTGAGACAATTTTGATTGTGGAAGGCGCTATATAAATAAAATTGAATTGAATTGAATTGAATAGATGTGAGAAAGTAGACTGGGTATAAATTTTCCTCTTGAGCTCTGTTTTTTAATCTATTTTCACCCAGCAATTTCTGTCACAGAACATTAACAGGCACTAAAGGTTGTCAACCAGAGTCCAGCAGTGAGCATCGACAAACTCTGCAGGCACCATGTCTAATATCCTCAGGCTAACAGGCTAACAAGCATCCAGCCCAACTGTCCGACTTTGGTAAATTAAAGAAACGGGTTAATTCAATTCAATTCAATTCAATTTTATTTATATAGCGCCTTCCACAATCAAAATTGTCTCAAAGCGCTTTACAGAGACCCAGAGCCTGACCCCAGAGCAAGCACTTAAGGCGACAGTGGCAAGGAAAACTCCCTTTTAACAGGAAGAAACCTTGAGCAGAACCTGGCTCAGATGGGGGACCCTCCTGCCGATGGCCGGGCTGGGTGAAAGGAGGAAAAGGAGGAAGATAGGACAGCTAGGAATGGAGGAGAGGGGGAGAAAGACATGCAGCATAATACAGACAATGTGGGTCAGTATTTACATTACAGTTAGTGAACAGTTATTGGATAATGTGTGCTCAGCAGATTAGAATTATGAAACAGAGCACGGAGGCAAAAAGCTGTCATGACTGGTAATTATTTACATTACAGTTTGCAAAGAATATTAATCAAATATTTATCTGTAGCAGAACGGAACATTAAACATGTTAGAAATAGATCATTGTAAACAATAAACAGCAGCAGGTGGGTGGAGCCAGGACCATAGGACAAGCAGCTCCGGAGCCAGAGGTACCTGCAGAAAGGTACAGAGAAAGAGAGACCAGAGAGAAACAAGCACAGGACTACGGGACAGAGAGGACACAGAGTTAATGACATGTAATAAAGGCTAATAAATTTGAGAGTGGGTCTGAGGAGAGAAAGAGAAAGAAGAAGAAGTGCGCAGTAAATCATGGGATGTCCCCCAGCAGCCTAGGCCTATAGCAGCATAACTAGGGGATGATTCAGTTGCCTGAGCCAGCCCTACTAAGGGCTATATCCTTAACTGTAACAGTGTCTATAGAGATAATTGTGACTAACTGTATGTTTAATAAATAACTAGGACTGTAACTACAACTAATTATAAGCTTTATCAAACAAGAAGGTTTTAAGCTTCGTTTTAAAATTAGAGAGGGTGTCTGCTTCCCGAACCCAAACTGGCAGTTGGTTCCATAGGAGAGGGGCCTGATAGCTAAAGGCTCGGCCTCCCATTCTACTTTTAGAGATTTTGGGAACCATAAGCAAACCTGCATTCTGGGAACGAAGCAATCTGTTAGGATGATATGGTACTATCAGCTCTTTGAGATATGAAGGAGCCTGGCCATTGAGGGCCTTATATGTAAGGAGAAGGATTTTAAAATCAATTCTGGATTTTACAGGAAGCCAATGAAGAGAAGTTAGTACAGGAGTAATGTGATCTCTCTTGCTAATTCCAGTCAGTACTCTCGCTGCAGCATTTTGGATCAGCTGGATGCTTTTTAGAGAGTTAACTGGACATCCTGATAATAGGGAATTACAGTAGTCCAGCCTAGAAGTAACAAAAGCATGGACTAATTTTTCAGCATCACTCTGCGACAGAATGTTCCTAATCTTACTGATATTGCGCAGGTGAAAGAAGGCGGTCCTAGAGACTTGTTTTATATGTGATTTAAAGGACAGATCCTGATCAAAAATAACTCCAAGGTTCCTCACAGTCGTACTGGAGGCTAAATTAATGCCATCCAGAGTAACTATATGATTAGATAAACTGTTTCTGAGGTGTTTGGGACCAAACAAAATAACCTCAGTTTTGTCTGAATTCAGAAGAAAAAAGTTACAGGTCATCCAGGCCTTTATGTCTTTAAGACATGCCTGAAGTATGGCTAACTGATCTGTTTCGTCTGGTTTCATAGATAAATATAGCTGGGTATCATCCGCATAGCAATGGAAATTTATTCCATGCTTCCTGATAATATTGCCTAGGGGAAGCATGTATAAGGTGAACAGTATCGGTCCAAGCACAGAACCCTGTGGAACTCCATGACTTACTCTGGTATATATGGAGGGATCATCATTAACATGAACAAACTGGTATCTATCTGATAGATATGATTTAAACCAGCCTAGTGCTGTTCCTTTAATCCCAATAACATGTTCCAATCTATCCAATAGGATATTATGATCGATGGTGTCAAATGCAGCACTAAGATCTAGCAGGACAAGTATAGAGACGAGTCCATTATCTGATGCTATAAGGAGGTCGTTGGTAACTTTCACCAGTGCTGTCTCTGTGCTATGATGAACTCTAAATCCTGACTGAAAAACTTCAAACAAACCGTTCCTATGTAGATGGTCACACAACTGAGTTGCAACAGCCTTTTCAAGAATTTTAGAATTAAAGGGGAGATTGGATATAGGTCTATAGCTTGCCAGAATGTCAGAGTACAGAGAAGGCTTTTTAAGTAAAGGTTTGATAACTGCAACCTTAAAAGCCTGTGGAACATATCCTGTAACCAACGAGAGATTTATCTGATCTAATATGTGAGTGCCAATCAAAGGCAACACATCTTTAAGAAGTCTGGTCGGGATAGGATCCAAAAGACATGTTGATGATTTAGATTTAGAAACTATTGAAGTCAATTCAGCTAGATCTATGGGAGAGAAACAGTCTAACGACAAATCAGGACTGGCAGACATTTCTAAAGATGCTGTTCTAGACATACCTACATCATTAACAGTTGTAGGCAGGATGAGATGGATTCTGTCTCTAATGTCTACTATTTTGTTGCTAAAGAAGCTCATAAAGTCATTACTAGTGAGAGCTAGAGGGATGGATGGTACAACAGAGCTATGGCTCTTTGTCAGCCTGGCTACAGTGCTGAAAAGAAACCTAGGGTTGTTCTTGTTTTCCTCTATTAATGATGAGTAATAGGCAGTTCTTGCCTTACGAAGGGCTTTTTTATACGTTATAAAGCTGTCTTTCCAGGCTAGGCGGAATTCCTCTAAATTAGTGGATAACCATTTCTATTCCAGCTTTCGTGATATCTGCTTTAAAGTACGTATTTGTGAACTGTACCATGGAGCTAGCTTCCTCTGATTACTGACCTTCTTTTTCAAAGGGGCAACAGAGTCAAGGGTTGAACGCAATAAAGCAGCAGTATTATCAACTAGATAGTCTATATCTGCTGGAGTAACGTTTAGGCCATTGCCCTCTGTAAAACTGGCACATGGCAGCGGAGATAATAAAGATGGAATAGCTTCCTTATATCTGATAACAGCATTATCAGACAGAAATCTACAGTAGTTAATTTTTTTCTCAGATGCTGTGCAGTTCATTATTGTAAATTCAAATGTTACTAAAGAATGATCAGATAAAACAGGGTTCTGAGGGAATACTGTCAAATATTCAGCTTCTATGCCATAGGTTAGTACAAGATCAAGGGTGTGATTAAAACAGTGAGTTGGTTTGTTAACATTTTGTAAAAAGCCAATTGAGTCTAATACTGAGTAGAAAGCAGTCTTAAGGCTGTCATTGTGGGTATCGACATGAATATTAAAGTCGCCCACTATAATTACTCTATCCGTACTAAGCACTAAATCAGATAAAAATTCAGTGAATTCAGACAAAAACTCTGAGTAAGCAGCAGGTGGACGATACACCACAGCAAATAGTACTGGTTTTTCTGTCTTCCAATTTGGATGTGAGAGGCTGAGGATAAGGCTTTCAAATGTACTATATTTCGGCTTAGGTCTAGGATTAATTAATAAACTTGAGTGGTAGATTGCTGCCACTCCTCCTCCTCGGCCTGTGCCTCGAGGAATGTGATAATTAATATGACTAGCAGGGGTTGACTCATTTAGACTGACATACTCTTCCTCCTGCAGCCAGGTTTCAGTCAGACAGAATAAATCAATCTGCTGATCCATTATCAAATCATTCACTAACAGAGATTTAGACAAGAGAGATCTAATGTTTAATAGCCCACATCTGATTGTGGTGTTTTTAGGTTCAGATGCTTTTGTAGTATAAATTTTTTTGAGGTTTTTATGAGTAACACCTCTTGCATTTTTTAATTTATGCACTTTTTGTTGACGGGGAGCAGACACAGTCTCTATAGGGTAAAGGGAATCGTTAGAATGGTAGGAATAATAAGAATCATGAGAATCATGGGTGGGTGACAGCTCTAGAGAAACTGCAGAGAAGCGTGTAGGACTGCAACTCTGCATCCTGGTCTCAACTCTGGGTTGTCATGACTTTGGTTTTCTAATGAAATCTGTCATATTTCTAGATATGAGAGCTGCACCATCCAAAGTTGGATGGATGCCGTCTCTCCTAATCAGACCAGGTTTTCCCCAAAAAGTTTTCCAGTTATCAATGAAGGCCACGTCGTTTGCTGGACACCACCTAGACAGCCAGCGACGGAATGAAGACATGCGGCTAAACATGTCATCACTGGTCAAATCGGGCAGGGGTCCAGAGAACACTACGGAGTCCGACATTGTTTTAGCAAAGTTACACACCGATTCCACATTAATTTTAGTGACCTCCGATTGGCGTAATCGGGTGTCATTACCGCCGACGTGAATAACGATCTTACCAAATCTACGTTTATCCTTAGCCAGCAGTTTTAAATACGATTCAACGTCGCCCGCTCTGGCCCCAGGGATGCATTTAACTATGGTCGCTGGAGTCTCTAACTTCACACTTCGCAAAATGGAGCTGCCAATAACCAGAGTTTTTTCCTCAGCGGGTGTGTCGCTGATTGGGGAAAATCTGTTTGAAACATGAAGCGGTTGATGGTGAACCACGGGCCGTTGTTTCATGCTATGTTTCCTTCGGACTGCCACCCAGCCGCCCTGGCTTCCCGGCTGCTCGGGAGCTGCCGGGGAACGGCTGACAGGAGCTAACGTAGGACGGCTAGCTGTAGCTAATTTAGGCTGGTCCGCATCAGCTACAGGGGACTGACTAGCTAGCGCTGCTGATGGTGCGGAGCCGAGCCTCTACTTCCCTAAGTCTCGCCTCCAATGCTACAAAAATGCTACATTTATTACACATACCATTATCGCTAAAGAAGGCAGAGGAGTAACTAAACATCTCACACACCGTGCAAGAGAGAGGAGAGACAGCAGGAGAGATAGCAGGAGAGAGAGAAGCCATTGCTAACAGCTAAGCTAGCGGACCAGAGATAGAGTGATTAGAGTGTAGTGTTAGATTCCGAGGGACACGTGCACCACAGATGTTTAACTAAAGCAATATACGTGTACAGGAATTCAGAGATTGACCACAGAACACGGCAAAGTAAGGGTTGATTAATAAGCTAGGATAACACTCGTAACACCACAGTGCAGAAGCAGCAAACAGGAAGTGACACAATACGTTACCACCACGCTTTAGGTTAAGCCTAAAGCTCACATGCAGTCTCTTTGGCACTGGCATTTTACGGCATATGAACTGCAGTTTAGCAGAGTGGAGGGCAGCAAGTATGGATGAGAGCTAGTTACAGCAGCTACTGAATCAAGTCAAATCGAGTCAAGTGTATATAGGCTGGTTTTCCTGAGCTGTCGTCATACAGAACAGTACAGAGTGAGTTTGTAACTCTATTTAAAGATATAAGACTTCCACTTATACAACTGGCTGTTAGGTTGGTAACACTGAAACACTGAGTAGGTGGGAGAGGGTGACAGCCTTTGTCTCTCTGTCAGACATAATTTCAGTGAACATTTTACTGATACATTCCCTGTCAACCTATTTACAGTTAGCCAAAAACATAAATTATAAACAACAACAGAGTCCAAGGAAAGACCAGAGGACCTCAGCAAAATAACTAATAAATTCGGATACTCCCATACTAGTGTATTGCAACTCAGCAATTAAAATCCTGTGCTATGGCTGTAACCCATCTGAACTGTAGAGTCTACAGTCTCCCACATGTGACAGGTAGCGGTGACAGTGATGGAAAAGTTTTCGAAAAGGAAAAATGCAAACTACGAACTGGGTGAGGAAATGACAGCGGAGCATAAAGTCTTATTGCTCCATACGGAGGTCGGATGGTTGTCGCGTGGCAAGGTGCTGGCCCGTGTGTATGAGCGGTGGGAAGAATTTAATGTGTTTCTGACAAATGAAAGGTCCGATTATGCAAAGCTGCTTGCAAGTGATGCCTGGCAGATATATTTCATCATCTGAATGAACTAGACACACAAATGCAAGGCCGTGAAGTGAAAACCTGCTTACAAACACAGATAAAATAAACAGATTCCGTCCAAAGGTGCACATCTGGCAACAACACGTTAAAAGTGCCAACCTTGAAATGTTCCCACTCACCAAGACACTGCTGCACTGTGCGAGATAATAGGTAAACATTTGAAAACTCTTGAGGATAAGATGTCATTTTATTTCTCTTCAGCCTTCACTGAATGCCTTGACTGGGTTAGGGACCCATATAGCTCAGCATCAGTTGTTGGAAAGGACATGACTTTAAAGAAGCAGGAGGAACTTTTCAAGCCTGACTGCTATAAAAACTAAAAACAGAGGGAGACTGAGAGCTGTTGAGGAAGAGCTTTGTATGTGTCTTTCTTCAACTCCTGCCAGGATATCAGCTTTGTGTTCATCTAAACAGGCCCAGGTTTCACACTGAGTGATTATAAATAAATTGAGAGACTGTATTGTCATTAAATAAATAATGTATTAGGCTACAGATTTTTGGTTGGTGGTGTAAGAACAGATGATGAGGTAGCCCCAAATATGCGACTGCCCATCATAACTAACTACATGATGTCTGAGTCACATGGCCAGGCATGTTGTTGACTGTTTCCATCAGACAGGTGTTCCAATCTGCACAGAGGTGGCGGTGGCGTTGATATGGACATTACTACTCAGGTATATGCAGCCAAATGTTGGCTTAAACATCCCTTGTGGCACTAGTAAATCCCATCTGTGATGTTTCATTTTCAGAGAATTCTACCTGCAGAACTCACAGTTGCAAATAAGTTGACCTCAGTAAATTCAGTGAAACACATATCACACATCAACCTCTGTTAACACGTCTTTTCCTTTTATTTTTGCGATCTTTCCTTGAAAGCATATATATTGTGTAGAGAGACGCACCTTGCAAACAAATGGTACAAAACTGTGACTCCAGCCTCCTGTGCCTGTGTGATAAATGCAGCATGTGTTTGGGACAGAATGAGTCACATCTCTGCTTGAAAAACAGACGAACGAGCTCATTGTTTTCTAAATCCTAATCATCATCATCATCATAATCCCTGTTAAGGAGTTGAGCTCTGTCAGTCTGCATGTGACTAATAAAAACAGTTGTTTTATTAATGGACACTTGTCTTGCTGTAAATGAAATGTGCATGTGGGCTGCCTGATGACTCTACTGCAATGACAGACACACACGGGGACATTTAGTTCAAATCAAAGTGTATCGTGTTTTTCCTTCATGGAGCAGGCACATCAAGGAGGCCCTTAAACAAAAGCTGTTAGTTCTCATTGTAATGAACTTCCATCAAAGAGCTGTGGCTGTACACATCAAAGCAGAGCTTCATCTAACAGCTGGCAGAGACAGTGCTGCACAGGCTGGTCTGCTTGAGCACATAGCAAACAGGGAAGTAACAGGGCAGGGAAACACAGTAGTGGTAGCTCTTACTGAGGCACTAGACTAGGTGAAATGCACATCTTCTGTTCCACTGTTGGAATTTGTCAAAGAAGACCCCAATTGTGAAACAGTTAAAGGTCAACAGCAGCTCCTGAGCTTTTCATGTTTCAAGTTGTCTTTAAAGAATACCTGTGCAACAGTGGACTGATCCTACTGAATCTTTTCTATGTGTATTAAAGCTTGATTTATCTTAGAGCTCCATTGTTGTCTAAAACAAATCATTGAAACACAATGTTGCAATGGGTGATATTCCTTCATTTAAATGAACACACACTGTAGTTTATTCGGACTCAATCCTCCACATATTGTCCTGCTGCCTGAAATACATATTAGAGCACCGCTGAAATTAGTGCAACAAATGCAGTGTTTCCTCCTATGTGAGAAACACATTGTACCTTCAGAACTGAGCTTGGAGCTGAGAACCACAGACAGTGGTCAGAGTGGTGAAGTCAGAAAGACTATTCATGGAATATGTTGATGATAATAAAAATACAGAATAACAGCTGACAACGGGTACTTTAGTGAAATAAAGCAATTTGAGAATCACAGCTTGGGGGAGCAAAACCAGAACCTCAGAACAAACAGAACCTTGAAGTGATTGATTGTGCTGGCTTTAGTCTGAAGACTGAAACCATCACCGCAAACAGAGACTGGTGTAGGTCCACCAGGGTTATCCAATCAGTCTCATAATATCAAAATATCAGTCTCATAAATTATCAGTCTCACAAATGATTAACCAGAATTTTGAGGATTTCAATTAATAGTTAAAATGTTATTTTTGAAATAAAAAAAACTAAACAAATCCCTGCAGCAAACATTAGTGTGAACCTTTCCTCAAATATTGCACTGTTTTATTTCATGAACTTAAAAAACAGCAAAAAATTAAACAGTAACAGTGGCATGTACAAATATACTTAGTAAACCCCATGATTTGATTATGTTTTTCCCAACAATATTAAACAGTGGAGGTTCTTAAACAGACACAAAGTGATCAGCTGATCATTTCACTAGAAAAGAGTCACCACTGCCTGTCAAACAGTCATATCACAGGGTGATGGGTCTTTTCACACACTCCTTGTCTGAATTTGTGCTTATATGGTGATGAAAATTGACAATCAATTTACAAGGAGAAGCTGTTAACTATATATTGTTCTCTCCTAAAAAGGGAGTGATGAAACAATCAAGTTCTGACATGAGATTTGTGTCAGAAGTTGATGAAGTTTTCGGTCTGAAGTGGGGAAAATGTAAATCATTGTGATTTGCTCTCCAGACTCTGATCGTTGAATGTGTTCCCTCATCACTGAGATGAACACCCTCTTGCACAGTCATTCTCGTGGTTAAAGTGTCCTATCTTGCCACAACCCCCTTGCCTAACAGAGTGCACTGGACATGTCTTTTCTGATGATTAATGATGTTTTTTGAAAGGGTGCTATATAAATAAAATTTGAAATGTGCTGAATGCTGACTGACACTTGGGTAGAAGATTCCTATTGTTTATTTACGTTTTTTTTATATTTATTTATATTACGGTTTTGGTAGTGTGTAGATGACCACAATTATGTAATTCCATCAAACTACACATACAATATCTGGCTGTCAGAGATCTCTAACCAGGTCTACGTGCTCAGCCCAAATGGAACAGCATAACAACGTGGCCTGATGTTACTTAACACACTGTTTTTCAACAATAAATTACTCCCTATACGCAATGTCATTGCTGATAAGAAAGTACATTTTTGTACTTTCTTATTTGACTGAGATTTGGCAGCAACATAATGCATTATGCATTGCATTGTCCAACCAAGCCACACGGACTGGCTTTATCTATTTACAGAAACCCTGTGGATTTATCCATATTTCAGCCCATATCCATATTTATCCATAAAGCTGACATCATGGTGAAAATCACATCAGCCCAGAATGTTATATCATTTTAATATGTTGCATTTAAGCTCACTAGTCCCGTTCTGGTCAGGCCCCCATTTATGTGTTCACATGTTTTGAACATCTATGCATTTTTTGAATATTCACATATTCAAAAAAGGTCACATCTGGTCTTCAATACAGACACTGCCCCCTCCCACTGTGAACTCAGAGGGTTATAAAGAGCACATGAGAAATTACAAGGCATATCTCTCTCTCAGACCAAAACGGCCGACCATTCTAACATCATTAGCAGATGACAAAAAAAACCCAAAAGTGTTAATCACCACCATTAATCAACTGCTAACTGAATTAAAGCCCTTCCTGTCTGTTAAGGATTTGGAGACCGCAGCTCATGCTTGTATTTCTTTCTTACCTCGACTGCTGCAAATCTTTTATAATGCTTTTGTGAGTTTGATTTAAATCAAACGTTTACACTGGTATATTATGCCTCCATGAAATAGCCACGTATTTCCGGTCTTGACAAAAGCTCACCTTCTCCCATCTTAAATCTATATTGTATATTACAAACTAAATCCCAGCCATGTAGATGGCTGCACATACAACTGTATATAGTGATACAAACCCACATGAGTGCCATGTGACAAAGTGTTCCCTTCCTTTAGTAAGCAAGAGACTGACTGGGAGCTTCAGGGACTCACCTAATTTCTTTATGTACCACAATCAGACAGTAGACTCAGGGCCTGTTAGCCTGTTGATTTCACTCCTGAGTCCTGCTTCTTCCTGGACTTTGGAATTTGTTGCTGTAATTTAGTTATGTTACCCAGATTGTAGTGCCTGTTAAGTTAAGTTTATACTTTATTGATCCTTCCTGAGGAAATTACTTTCTGCATTTTACCCACACAAAGTGAACGAAACACACACACAGGCATGCACATGTACTAGAGACGCTGTGGCAGGAGGCTTCCCTAGAAGGAGCCCGGGGAGCTGGGGTTGCTCAGGGGCACCACGGCCATGGTCACAGAGGCGGAGGGGCATGTCTCCTTCACAACCACCGATATCCACTGTGCTTGGTCGAGGAATCGAACCAGCAACTCTCCGATCTCCGGATGGTCCAAAGTTAATTGTTTTACATTTTGATTCAAATACTTTTATCATCTCCTGGTCGTTTCTTATTTCTGAAACTATCGTGATACAAGGATCAAGGATCAAGGAGCTTTTATTGTCATACCAGTACTTATAGTAGTATTTACGTTATGGTACGAAATTAGTACTCAGGTCCCAGTTTAAGCCATCAAGAGCAAGATGTAAGAGCGAAAAATATAACTATAACCATAAGGGCAATATAAACATAAACATAAGGGCAAATATAAACATATAAACATTTAAATAAAAATAAGATAAGGAAGCCAGGATTAGCATGTGCATAAATACGCATGTGTGAGGTGGTGGTAGTACAAAGAAAAGTATTGCACCTAGTGGCCAAGTCTTGCACTTAGTGATAGTGTTGTAAGTGCAGGTCTGTCAGCGGGTGAGGAGGGGAAGGGGGGGGGGGGGTGTGTCTACAGGGCAGGTGGTCTTGCTCCGGATGCTCCTCAACCGCCTGCCTGAGGGGAGGGGTTGAAAGAGACTGTGTGCAGGATGGGTGGAGTCCTTCATGAGGGCCCTCCCTCTGCATCGGTCTGAGGTGGTGGGCAGGCTGTTTCCCACAGTCCTCTGTGCAGCCTTTACCACCCTCTGCAGAGCCTTCCTCTCAGCAGCAGTGCAGCTGCCATGCCACACAGTGACGCAGGTGCAGAGGACGCTCTCCACTACACGGTGATAGAAGCTCCTCGGGACTGAGCTTCCAAGTCCAGCTTGCCGCAGCTTCCTGAGAAAGTAGAGGCGCTGGTGGGCCTTCCTGACCAGATGAGATGTGTTGGCGCTCCAGGTGAGGTCCTCGGTGATGTGCACACCCAGGTACTTGAAGCTGGAGACCACCTCCACAGCTGCTCCTCCGATGTGTGGGGGGGAGAGGGCGCCTGTCTCTCCTGAAGTCCACCACCATCTCCTTGGTCTTTTTCACATTGATGCTGTGGTTGTTGTTTCTGCACCACTGCTCCAGATGTTCCACCTCCTCTCTGTACTCTGACTCATCGTTGTCGGTGATGCGTCCTACTACTGCTGCATTGTTCGCGAACTTCACTATATGACAGCTGCGGTGTCTCGCCGAGCAGTCATATGTCAGCAGGGTGAACAGAAGGGGGCTCAGTACACAGCCCTGCGGCAAGCCAGTGTTGAGGGCGATGGAGGAGGAGATGGTGTTGTGGATTCTGACAGTCTGTGGTCTGTTGGTCAGAAAGTCCAGGACCAGGCGTCATCAGTGGAGCGGTTCTTCCTGTAGGCTTGCTGGTGGGTCTACAGTGACATCATTGGAGTCTTTGATGTGGACCATGACCAGCCTCTCAAAGCACTTCATGACTACAGGGGTCAGAGCTATGGATCGGTAGTCATTGAGGCCTGTCACTGTGGAGCACTTGGGGACGGGGACAATTGTGGCAGTCTTTAAGCAGGTGGGGACAGATGCCAGTGACAGTGAGGTGTTAAAAATGTCTGTCAGCACCTTAGACAACTGATGAGCACAGTCCCTCAGTACCCGCCCTGGGATGTTGTCAGGGCCTGCAGCTTTGCGGGGGTTAATTCCTGTACTGTTCTCTCCTCACTTCAGCTGTGGTCACACTGTGTCACCGGGTGGTGGTGTGAGTCTGGTGCAGAAGGGGGGGGGGTCAGGATCCTCGAAGCGGGCATAGAACCTATTGAGTGCATCTGGCAGAATCACACAACATACATACTAGTTGGTAGGGTATTTTTAGTCCTGTATAGCTAATGGGAAGCAATTTGTTCAGGGACACTAAATCCAACTCTGCTCCTGTCAATCAAGGGGTACCCTACAGGCTTCCTTTGAGTCAAATAATCAGACATTCTGGGCTCAGTTGGTTAGTTGCCCACCCCGTTACTCTGTCAGACATTTACCTTCATGACATGAAAAACTGGATGACATCAAACAACTAAGCAGCCATAAAACATTATTTTTGATTCCATCATGGATCCTGGATTACTAACCAAACTAATCCTAATCAGACTGCCAAGGTTCTCGCACACTATATCATCTACACTGGTTCCCTCTCAATTTCCATGTGATATTTAAAATTCTCCCTAACACACTCTACAAGCGTTGAGTAACTTGGCTCCTCAACACCTCTGTCAGCTCATCATGGATCTGGAACTGCAGATCAGTTTGCCTGATGCAGATGAAGATCTGTATAACAAAACCAGTAATCCTACAGCCACAGCACAGCATTAAGATCTCAGCCCCAAGTTCTCCTAACGAGATCTCTCTGACTCCTGGTAAATCTCAGGTCTCCTCTCCTTTGTCAGTGAGGGCTGGAAACTACACAGGCATAATCACAGGAGCTAGCACCAACCTTCTAAGCAGCCTCCCTCCTGTGCAGTCTCCTGCTGTCCACCATGGCACAGTGTGACCTCCTCTTTGAGAGACTAGGCCCTGCTTGTGTTAATACTCTTTCCACAGCAGGACTACACACCAAGCCCGCTTCGTCAGTTTATCACCCTTCTCCTGTCCTCCCTGCATTATGCCAGCAGATTATCCTGGTAATTATGTGGATTTAGCACAGCTCCTTCACCCATCCATTATCAACACTAGCCAGTCCAGAGAAAAGCAGGCTAACCTTGGGTCAATGCAGCTCTGTCATCCTTTACCTTCAAGGTCAAATTACTTAATTTCTACAAATTTTGCCTTTGCTTTTTTGCTCTATCACAGCTTTATCTGTTCAGCTTTTTCTACACAGAGATCCGAGCTGAAAGACTATCTCTCTATTGTGCTAGACATAGCTTCAATTCGAAGGGATAGGCTTTTAGAGTTACCATGTTCATTTTGCTAACTAGGCACCTGGCTGGTTACAGCAGTTAAAAGCAGAACACACTGGGGTGTCCTTAACTCTGAACAGCCTGTACTTCCCTCTCCTGCATGTCATGCAGAGCCCCTTTCTACCCTACCACACATGTACAGTCTGTGTTCCCCCACCTCACTTGTGTCATACCTTCAGAACACTATCTGACACATTCCTTCCATAATGGCACAGCATCCACAGCAAGCCATGCTGGGCATCTAAACTATCCAGGGCCTTGGCTGCTGGTCATTTCAGGTATACTACTCCTACATCTGGAACAATCTCAATGACCTCCATCAAGCCCCCACTTAATTTAGTTCAGTTTAATCTGACTCTTTTTGGGGCCGGTAATCTGGGGCCCACATTTGAGTCCCCCTCTGTCTGGTCTTCAGTACGTCTTCCCAGACCATCCTAGCATCCTTCTCTCACCTTCACCACTCCCCTCAGTATCCACTCATCTGTTCTCAACATTCAATACCTCAATCTCCAATAAAAACTTTAAATGATATTTTGTTGCATTGTGGTCCAGTGAAATGAAGTTAACTAGTTAACATAAGTTCAGGAGCAGGGCCAGGCCTCACCGAGTCCCACGACAGCTGAGTAGTTTGGAGAACAAAAGACAACTGTAGGGCTGTCTACTTTATTCTATAGCACTTATCAACCATACAGTGCCAGGTCACCACTACACTTTTTTTTTTGTTCATATGTAACTGTACTGTATTTCAACTGTGCTCACCACATTAGAGAGATCTGTCATAGTTATTGTCATGGTTCATAATCATTTGTTACATAATAACCATAATAACATAAAATCAAGTGCGATGAAGAACTCTACACTGATCATTTTCAGGGGCAAGAAAGTTTCAGCTGTGTTGCTCTGACTTCTAATCACCACAAAAAAAAAAAAAAAAAAAAAAAAAAAAAACTGAGCCCACAACAGCATCCAAAAGAGGATAAAAGCAGGTTGAATGAACCAAGAACTGAGGAGGAGAATAATTCTAATTTTTAAGATCATGGAGATGAGGCAGAGTCTAGTAAAAATATAATGTCTATGTTTCACTTTTTGATGGTTAAATTGTGTTAGAAATAGGCCCACCAATAGGTTGCAGTTTATTTTTTAGCCTATTCAAACATATCAGAATGATCCTCCAAGCAAACCTCATTTCACCACAGTACAAGCCTCACTCAGTAATTGTATGCCGAGAAAAGAGTGTTGAAATATGCAACACATATTATTATTATTATTATTTGCTTGAATGTGGAATGAACACCTGGACAAAGGATTTGAAGAAATGGTTTTACATCTGTAGGGAATGTAGATCATGTTTCAGACACTTTTATTGAAACATTTTTAATGTGCATCGACATTCATTAGAAAATCATCCAACAACATCATAACATCTGTTCCTTCAGTCTGTAGTTGTATTAGTGTGTACTGCTGTATGTTGCAGTCTGTCTACTGCTGACTACTGCCATCTGCTGGGTTCCTAACCGGATTCAGAAACTGGTACTTGAGGATGGTTGAGAGCCATGGTAGGAGCTTCTCTGCCCCATCCAAAACCAGAACTGAAAATGTACAGTAACGACAAGCTTAGAGCACCACCCACAGGACGAACTGTGTCATAGCATCAAAAATAGAATATTTACCTTCCATCTGATTATCTCAACCTCTACATTGTTCAACTGTAGCAGAAATGACAGAGATGAACTGCACATTGGCTGATTTAATATAGAGTATGGATATTTAAATATATAGCATTTCTCATGGTTTAGTCATCATAATGAAGAAGAAATTATCATTTCAATATTTTTTATTTAACAAATGAGAAAATTTGCTACATAAAATAATATCTGTCATTGTCATTGTTTGTACAGAATGAAATGCAGTGCAGTGTGTTTGTACCTGATTAAACCCTAAAACTGGACTTCTGTGTGTGGAAAGAAAGAATAAACAATGACTTCTGTTGGACAATCAGTCTCATAAAATCAAAGGATTGGGTACAGTGATGTTTTAGAGTTTTAGATGTGCACAGAGTTGCTGTTGATTCATCAGTTAGTGGATGATCTCAGCTGTAAATGAAAAAGAACACAGTGAACAGCAAAATAACAACTAGAACTCATTTCATTTCATTTTCTACCGCTTAATCCTCTATCAGGGTCGCGGGGGAACTGGAGCCTATCCCAGCTGCTTATGGGCGAGAGGCGGGGTACACCCTGGACTGGTCGCCAGTCAATCGCAGGGCTGACACGCAAAGACAGACAACCACACACGTATGCTGAAGGCAGCAAGTTTGTATGAGAGCTAGTATCACCAGCAGCTGAATCAAATCCAGCACAGGTGTTTCTACTGGTTTGTAGCACTGAGCAGTAAGAGCATACAGGTACAGTATGCACGGACTGAACATGTGTCATTCAGTCACCACCTTCACTGTTTGAAGCTAAACTTTGTCACGCAATGCTCAAAAGAGTTTGAAACACAATTTAAGCTTGTAATGTTTTCAGTTATACTGCTTCAGTTAGTTTGGTAACATATAAGAGCTGAGCAAGCAGCAAGGTCAAAGCAGTTATCAGTGTTGGACTCAGAGGAGGGCAGAGAAGGCTTTTTCCTGGAGGCAGAACATACTAAATGTGAATTCATATCAAATTTGCAAAAATACCAGAAAAAATGTTTGATTGTGTGTTAATGGAAAGAACAACTTCATTATGATTAAAGATGGTTGAAAACTAAGGGTTATGGTTTATAAGTTGTTCTGAACGGCACCACAGCTATATAACATTTAACTGTTTCTATACAGATATAATGGCATATGTTTTCATATGCAGTCTCTCCTGGAAGACATTTATAGTGTCGCACTTGGTTGGTCACGTGAAAAGTGAAATAGTTGTGTAAACAATAGAAAAAAGTGAGCTTGAGAAAGAAGTTCAATCTGCCTACTTTTTCACCTCCACACACTTTGAAATTCCTGAGTAAAGTAGGTGTTAATGTCAGATTGTCAGTTTCAGAGAGCTTGTCAAACAACACCCCTATTCTGACATAGGACTGGTGTGGTGTGAAAGGGTGCATCAACACACCCTGAACCCTTGTTCTTGTTAACCTCAAGTGGTCTAACTTCTCAAGTGGCTGCAGTCTAAGGCCTGATAAGTCACTGTAGGCTTACATTAGTGCTTACAGTTGCAACAAAACACACCTCTGCGCATGCTCAATCACACTGATGGGTGTGGTACAGAGGTGAAAGTTTCAGCCAGAGAAGGCAGCAAAACACTGCCTTTCTGCCAGGTGTTAAATTACTCTGAGATTAGGAAAAGGCCCATCCACCACTCCGACTTTAACATGACTTACTATCCATCTCATTTCAAATATCCCACTCCCATCCCACCCTTTTTGTCTCAAATGCCCACGTAGTTATTGCTTTATTTACTGTTAGTAAAACACACACACACACACTGATTTCTTGTATACAGACACAGACAGTTTGCAGTATACACAGAATCCAATCACTTTGTATTATGGAGCTGGCACACACCTAAAGAAACAGCTGCATGTTGTTTTCTCCTGTAACAGTCCTCACTGCCACACTTCAAGTGACATATAGTGTCTACGTTTACATATTTATGTAGGGTAAGTTTCAGGCCTCAGAATAAACAAATATAACAGCACTACAGAAAAATGTCTCACTCACAGCCAAGACTTCTTAGTCCGTCCCAGCCTGGCCATGTTGGCCAGCTTGACCTTCACTTTGTCTCTGCTCTCTGGACTTCTCTTGGAGGTGCATTCCACAGTTGAGTCTGTCTCAAAGGAGATAGCCGGGGCATGTGTGAGCAGACCTCCAGTCTTCTCTGGGGCCATGGCTGCTGGGGTCTGCACAACCAGCTGGCCCTTCAGAGAATGTCTGAGCTGCAGCATGAGGGGGTTGTGGTTTGAGTACAGTTTGACAGTGTCCCTCTCCTGACTGCAGCAGGTTGAGCATGCTGAACAGATAATGCGGAAAATGTAGACCCAGCCCAGGTAGTGGAGCTCTGCAATGTTGAGCACAAAGCAGCCGAGGCTGATGCTGAACATGAAGTTCAGGAAGATGGTTTTCTCAGTGGCACGTGACACAAAGCAGTCTGTACGAGTAGGGCAAGGGTAGGTCTCACAGCGGTACAGGTGAGGCACCTCAAACCCAAACAAGAAGTACTGGCCCACCAGGAAGGTGATCTCCATGACAGATCGTAAAAGCACATGAAGGATGTAGATGAGGAGAACCTGGCTGGACTGCTGGGTGGGGTCCTCTCCCACCTCTCCATAATCCTCCTGCAGAAAGCTTTGTTCTACTCCCTCCCTCTCCCTCACATCCCATTCCTGTCTGTAATGAGGACAGTAGTTGGGTATGCCAACCTTCAGGGCCTCCATATCATCCTTTCCCATGTGGCTACATGTCTGTCTGGGAGGCCTCTGAGCAACCACCTGAGTTCTTTGGCCATCCAGCTTCTCATCCTTGGTAATCTTATGAAGAACAAAAACTATATAGAAGATGGATGGGGTGGAGACCAGCACAATTTGGAAGACCCAGAATCGTAGATGTGAAACAGGAGCAAAGGTGTCGTAACAGACGTTACTGCATCCGGGCTGCTGGGTGTTACAGGTGAACTTGGACTGCTCATCACTGTAGACAGCGTCACCCACCAAGGCCACCAACAGAATACGGAAAATTAGCAGCATAGTGAGCCAGATCTTGCCTATCACCGTAGAGTGGTTCTGGACCTCGGACAGGAAGCGACCAAGTATGGACCAGTCACCCATGGCTTAACTTTAAGGAGAAAGTAGAAGATGATGTCATTGGTGTTATTAATTAATAATTAATAAGACAAGTGGATCACACTGCTTTTTGTGTTAATCTCCAGTGTGAGTTACCAGTGTGCTAATTGTTTAAATCCTTGCATGCAAAATATTGTACCTAACTATAGCACAATGCTAAAATAAATTTGTGTGTTTTTATGTTAGGGCAAATATGACATGGAATCACCAGAAAGACTGAAGTGTTGGACCATATAGGTCCCTACTTTCTGATACGTCCCATAGGAGGGTTTTCTGAATTAGTGCCCCGACAAGGGCAGGAGCTATGCCACAGACAAACTGTTAAAAATCACTGTTGAAAAATAAATAATATTCCTTTTACAATGTGACAATGACAGTAAAGACTTTACTAGGTTTAGGCACAAAAAAACTTGGTTGGGTTTACAGAAGAACTGTAGTTTGGATTAAAATAAGTAACTTTGTTAAGGTCAGAGGACCCTAATATTGTATTATTAGGGTCAATATTAAACACATGGTCAATCTCACAGAACAGTTCTGATCAAGGTAAAAAGAAACATTGATTGTTGTTTGGAAATAGGAAACATATTAAGGTTATTAACATATTAATGTTTTGTCGATCCATTCATCCCGACCTCCTCCACATACGTAGGGCCCTATGATTTCCGCGATCACGGAATCGCGGAATTGGCCCATTAAAACGGAATCTATTTTTTAACGCGGAATATCGTGGAATTTGACGTAATTTGAGTGCAATACTGTTTTCGTGTGGAAGAGGAACGTGTGTCAGGGGAAAAGTGCACGGCGGGAAGCAAATTTGGGTGGCACAACAAGCCCCTTCCATAGGCTAAGCCCCTCCCTCTTCAAAACAATGTAAGCATGGCAAAGCGGCTGCCTACGGAAGAGGATTAGGGCCACTAAAAAAATATTTTTTAAATAAAGATTTTTTTCGGGGGTGTAAGAATTCTGACTTTTTTCTCAGAATTCTGACTTTTTTCTCAGAATTCTGACTTTAATCTCAGAATTCTGACTTTTTTCTCTGAATTCAGAGATTAAAGTCAGAATTCAGAGTTCGTCTGTGAAAAAACTGCGAAACTCAATGCGAACTGCTCGGCTCTGTACTGAGGGGTTAGCGTCGAGTGTTGCATATTCTGGCAACACTCTGTTGACTGGAAACGTAAGAATACGCGCAGTGACCACATAGTGTCCAAAATCCATATGAGAAACAATCTGGCTGACATGCACATACAGTAAGATTTAAAAGGATTACTTTCTGCACATGTAAATCAAGATATCAAATTGTAATATAAGTGTAAATATTGTCCATTTCCTTTTTTTTTTTTCTTTTCTTTTTTTTAAAATATTTTTTTAAATTTACATGTTCATAATAAAATAATCTAATCAAAATCATGTTGGTACAGCCACATAATATATATTTTTAATATTATTATTATTTTTAATCTACATCAATAAATGAAACAGACATTTAGAACTACATGTGCAAGCTAATGTTTTTTTCTTCTTTTATCAGAGGAGTTGAAAACTAATACTTTCTTGTGGATGTTGTCTTCATGGATAGATGCAACTACTCAACAGTTTCCCAAACCTCTCCATAGCAACAGTCTGGATCTGATTGATGCCTGGGCAGTGGTCAAAGATAATGCCCCCTACTGTCTGAAAGCATACTTATCTGCCACCTCAATAAATTTAAGTTAATTTCTATTTAATTTGTGTACATGTGGTTTTGGTGCATTTGCTGAAGTTGATGTTGTCTGAAACAGTAAAAACTGCTTGCACAAATGACTTCAGGTGTTGCTGTTTATGGGAGGACAGTCTGTCTCACATTCACTGATCAAGTCTGTGAGATGTGGTTAAAAGCTCTGAAAAAAATAAATATGTGGACTTAGAGGTTATTTTGTTAAACAACGTGAGCAGCGCTGATCATTTTATTCCCTAGCCCCTAGGCGTGGCTGGCACCATTTTTCCAAAGCTACTAGTTCAATTCAGTTCAATTCAATTTTATTTATATAGTGCCTTCCACAATCAAAACTGTCTCAAAGCGCTTTACAGAGTCCCAGAACCTGACCCCAGAGCAGGCACTTAAGGCGACAGTGGCAAGAAAAAATTCCCTTTTAACAGGAGGAAGCCTTGAGCAGAACCAGCCTCATAATGTGTGCATTATGATTAAAAATTAAACCAAGTGAACATGTTTCTCATAAAACTGTGAAAGAAACATGTGCATACTAGTATTCTGGTCTTGATTAAGTTTTTGAAGTGTCTGGTCTACCCTGATAGAAACCACTATTGTGGATTGTAAGCACCTTATCCAGGCTTCTGCTCATTGTCTGCCCTGTGCACTGGTGATCCTGAATCCATGTCACAGAATAGTCAGTCAATACAGGCAAAAACATGATAATGACCGATGTAACGATCTATGATGTGAGATAAAAGGTCTGCACACTAAAATGTCATCATCCTCAACCTTTTTTTTAAGCTTTAATTTGAATTTTGTTGGAATGTTTTTTTCGCTTTGCCAGGTATTAAATCCTGGTGAGCAATACAATGAAATTATGGTAACACTTCATAACAGCCCAATTTACAGGGAAATTTTATTGTATGAAGAAGGGTCTAATAATGTACAGACCAGTTCCAACTGATACATAAGTGTAGATATAGTGGAGGAAAACACACTGTGAGGGAACAAGAGTAGCATTTGTGTGTTTAAGGAAGTATTTTAGGAAATTATTATTTTTTTATAAATCTTGGGTTACTGAAGGGTAGTGGGCAGAAAAAAATCTTGACCTTGTTTTACTTTGTAATCAATAAGGATAGGGGGTTAGGGACATGTAATATCATAGCCAACATACCTTATCATCGCTTCAGTTTTGTTTCCTGGTACTGTATTCTGTAGGTACCCTGTAATTATGAAAATACTTTCATAAACATATTGTCTCATTTCTTCTAAAATGCCCAGTTATTCCTCCCTTATTCTGCATTGTTTTATTCCACTGTACTTACATTTAAGTATAAAGAGAAAACAGGCAGCATTTTGTTAGCACCTTATTTATACAGTAAAATTACATTGTAAATCAAGGGTTGTGATATAAAGTCTTACCTAATTTATTTCCGTACTTCTTTCCAGCATAAAAGAATTATATATTTGTATTTGTATCTGCCTTCTCAAAATTTGTTATGTACAGCTTTAAATCATAAAAAGTAAACTGCCCTTCAGATTCCCAAAAATCCAGAAAGATTACTGAGGACATGTCCTCTATGTCCTCACAAAGCACTTTGAATTTGTAACTCATTTTCTGTTTTATTCTTAGACACAGTTCTCAGATAAATACATAACTACTTTGTACAATATAGACCTTGAGGAGAAAGTGCATAAAAATGAAAAGTAACAGAATGCAGTTTGAACTTACCTTAATGTAACCTTGAGCTATCCAGAATAAATCTTCACACACAGCCTTAGCCACGCAGTTTGCATGGCTATTTTTAATCTTAAAGTGTTGATGAAATGAACCCTGTTGAGCAAGGTAAAGGAGAATAGGCTGACCACACAAATTGAGCCAGTCTATCTGAAACTGGCACTGTGCTCTGTGGCTACAAAAGCTGGCAATGTACAGTGCAACAAAGATTTCAAAACACAATAGGGGGTTCCTTTTCTGAACAGCCGGGAACAGTCAAACAAAAAGCATATGGAACCAGCTGGAAAGGGGACACAATGCAGGTTTATGCAAAGGTTCTGTATGTAGCCAGCTTGAAAAGCACAAGTTAGAGAAGAATAAATCATTCTACATTTCCTTTGTTTTCCAGATGATGCCTCAAACATTCTCAAATCAGAGCACAGGGCTGGAGCCCTTCAGCTGGAGCCAGTGTAGCTATCCATTCAGTCAACAGACAGTTAAAGAAAAAACATTTTTAGTTTCATTCATGAGTACTGAAATCCCATGTGGTGTAAATCGTAACAGATTAAATCAAAATGTATTTATGAAGAATGTCCTCTGGACACAGTTGTGGTTGGTAGTAAGTAGGTTGCAAACATGTAGCATCCAGGAATTCAGTCCCCTTCCAGAAAGAATCATCTCAGTTAAGATTGTCCAGGGCTTTGTCAGTGGTGGATATTTTAATGATTATTACACTAGGAATATTTAGGATATTCAGCAGCACCTTCTATGTCATCTGCAGCCCCTAAACTCACAGATTAATGCAGAGGTCATTGGTCTAGGAGCAGTGCACCAGTGACAAACCATGTAGCTTGCTCTGGGTTGGAATTCAGTTGGAAACCACAAAATGTGATTTGTGTCCAGCTCCATATCAGGTCAGCCAGATATGAACACCTGAATCAGTCAAACAGATTGGAACTGGTATACTGAGTAGTCTAGCTCAGCTCTAACAATTTATATTTCACAGGTCTGTTCTTTATGTGTATGTATGTGTCACAGACTCCCATCCCTGTGCTGTGTACTCATGAGTACCACATTCTTGCCTTTCTTTGGCACATAGGATACCAAGGACGTGTCAGCCGTGTACACAAACAGGCCTGTTCTTTGTAGTCAGCAGTTGGGGAGGGAGCTCAGACTTCTCTTCCCGTATCGTTCCCATCATCCTCAGCTTCCTCTTTAGGAGCTCTGATCCCAGCTTGTGCGAGGTAAAAAAAATTGTTGTATGTGATGTTGAGTCCACTGAGTCCCTGAGTCATGTCCAGGACAACTCTTGATTTTTTTCAGGGGCTTCTCCATCAGGTTTCCCTGTGTGGGCTTGTAAGTTCAGCCGCCCGGTTAGCTCAGTTGGTAGAGCACAAGACTCAGTCTCTCAGGGTCGTGAGTTTGAGCCCCACTCTGGGTGGTACTGCCTCCCATGGGCCCACCACCCGTGGGAGGTGCTGTAGGACTTCGGTGCATTGTGGACTCGCCCCCGCAACCTGGGCGACTGCAACCCAGATAAGCGGCAGGTGATGACATGACTTGTAAGTTCCAAGCAAGTGGCATCACAGGCAGCCCATATTGTGCAGATGGTATATACTGCCTAAAGAGACAGCAGCCCCTAAATAGCTGCTCATCAATGGTGAGCATTAGGCGGTGGGGCGGCAGTGCACCCACACTGTCCTGATGACAGCTAGCTTGGGCAGCTAGCCTAGGCAGACACACAAAACTCACTCACCTAGACTGCTGGGGGACTTCCCATGATCCTCTGCACACATCTTCTCTTCTCTCCTCAGACCCACTCTCACATTTATTAGCCTTTATTACATGCCATTAACTCTGTGTCCTCGCTCTCCCATAGGCCTGTGCTTGTTTCTCTCTTGTCTCTCTTTCTCTGTACCATTCTGCAGGTATCTCTGGCTCCGGAGCTGCATGTTCTCTGTCTGTTGCCACTGTTTATTGTCTACCTTTATCCCTTTCTAACACATTACTGTGCTTAATGTTCCACTCTGCTTCAGATAAATGTTGGATTAATATTCTATTCCAACTGTAATGTAAATAATTACCAATCATGACAGCTTTTTTGCTTCTGTGCTCTGTTTCCTATCATAACTGTAATTTGCTGAGCACACAGTATCCACTAACTGTTCTGTAATCTGAATGCTGGCCCTCTAACACTGTCCACTGCCAGTCCTGTTTGTATCATGTTTTATATGTTTAATGTCCTTCTCCTTCTCTTCTCCATTCCCAGCTATCTTCCTCCTTTTCCTCCTTTCACCCAGCCCGGCCATCAGCAGGAGGGTCCCCCATATGAGTCAGGTTCTGCTCAAGGTTTCTTCCTGTTAAAAGGATTTTTTTCTTGCCACTGTCCGTGCTTGCTCTGGGGTCAGGCTCTGGGTCTCTGTAAAGCGCTTTGAGACAATTTTGATTGTGGAAGGTGCTATATAAATAAAATTGAATTGAAAAAAATTTAATCGATGGAGAAAAAAAATAATTTTTAAGTAAACATTTAACTTTGTAACAGTTCATAAACAAACATGAAAGCTTTATTTACCTAAACCTAAGGGCTATTACCTGTACACCTGTTCCTCTAAGCAAGTGCCTGAGGTGTACAACAACACGTTTGGAGATGAAACCGATATTTCTTTAGATTTTACTATCTTCATTAAATATAAAGTACGTTTAAAGGTATTTCTGAAGACAGATTTGATCACCTTTATTTTAGTACACAATGAGACTATGTCTGTCTCTATCATTATTTTTTATGAAAACATGCTTACGTTATTTCTTATATTTAACTGAATCGAAAGTTACAAAAACAAAACATTGTCTGACAACAGTGTCTCTTGAAAGAGGTTTGTAATGCTACGGGAGTCCACACGTCCTAAAAAAAAAGTCCTCTGGACTTGGTTTAGCCCTGGGGGTTACAGGAAGTTATAGCTGCCATGTTTAGCTGCTTTGTTGTAGATTCCTTGTAGGTTTCCTGCAGATTTTAGCCCAAGTGTTGCAATGGAACCGAGCTGGAGTACGTTTTTATTTCAAGTAAGTGGCACCGTAGAACAGTAGTCTGAGAAACTGCATAAACGTTTTCGAAATGGCGTAAATGTTGTTAGCCAAATATGTTATATCACTTTCTGAAATGAATCAGAGTTAGCCAAGCAAAACAAAGGTGGTAGCGTTAGCCTGCTTGCTAGCTCTGCTGTGTGGGTTGCTGTAGCAAACTGCTAAACAGCTTGATCGAACCCGAGACCTCCGGCTGTGTCTGGTTCAACAGAGACTCTCCAAGGACGCATCTGTGGTGTTGCTTAAATTATCTGAACTCTGTCTCGTATCGTAGTGTGATGTTTGTCTCAGTTTGCACAAAATCACCATGGAGCTAATTTTTGTTGCCACTGCAGTTGATGCGCGCGCTAGCAAATTAGCTAGTAGGTCGACCTATTGCTATTGCATGTAGGTATGCTAAGCTAATTGGCTAACGGGTTAGCTAACCACAGCAATCCTCGCCACAGGACAGATAACGATAATAGATGGGCAGTGATTTATTGAGACGTTCAACCATAATTATGTCAATGAAGCAAGGAAATCGAATGATTTTTTTTAATCAACGTTAATGTTACACCCGGTCGTTAACAAGTTGTTAGCCAAAGCTAACGCTATATATTGAAGGCTGCCTAGCACGCGGACAGCAGTGATTAAGCCAGACGTAAGACTCCAAACTTTACTATTTTAACGCAAATCTATGGTCACGGAGCGCAAACAAGAAAGTAACGAAAAATAAACCTGTTGCTTTTTGCTGGACACTTAAACTTCTATACGCCAACCACCACGTAACTTTAAAGTATTAACATGGCCTTTTGTTTTGAAAAATACAATGTTACGTGTGCAACTTCTTTTTGGGACATTCCTAAATCGTGGGAAGGCTCATTAGTTTGACACATCTGTACACTAGGTACATTTAGTTCGCTTATCCATATATAACACTGCCTCTCGGTGGGTGTGCAAGTAACGCTGTGTACATTTTTGGAGCTGAGATTCTATGAAGAAAAGGCCTACAAAGAACAGTAGTTAATCTACTCAACTGTATGCAAAGTGCATTAGAAAACTTTAAATAATTAACATTAAATGGGTCAGTAAATCAACGTGAATGGACTTTTGGTCCTGCTCCTGACATACAGTTGCAGCTTGTATGTCTCCATTCAGTGTTAACTGTTTTTCCGCTTATTTACACTAGAGGATAACTTAATATATCTACAGCACCTCAGAGGCTTTGAACAGTACAAGAGTATCTATTGTTCTATCGCCAACTGACCACAAAATTTGTTTCTAGTTTAAATTTGCCAGCACATGCCAAAACTCAACACATTTGTGGTACTACAAAATATGATATTATTATGGCAGCATGCAGAAATTGCATTCCCTGGAGGGCAGAAACATCTTAATCGTTAGAATAGTTTCTCCTGCTCTCTGTAAATTGAGAAATTAAATCCTCCTAATGATGGCAATAAACTGAAATACATATACACAGTAGTTCCAGAAAAATAATCTTTATATATATATCCAGTTCTTAATCAATCCATCACTTGGACATATTGTAGTAAATGCTACAATCCCTATGAACCTCATCAATGCTGGCTCTCTGAGTTCTACCAGATAGTGCAATGTTTGATTGCTGCAGTGATAAATAAAACACTGCACCAGAGGCCCTGAACTGATCCAGAACTGCTGCAGGATTAACTGTATTAATTAAAATTACTGAATTTATACAGTGACCTGTATCAACTTAACATTTAGCCTAACTGTACCAGTGGCATTATTGGCATGGCGGAATGTAATTTGGTGGGAATGGATGTTTCTTACTGCAGTGGTCTATGGAACTCACAGGTTATCTCTCTCTTAAAGTTGTTTTGTGCATCATCTTAAAGGCTTTTACAGGGCCTGACATCAGATTTTTGACATGGCTACTACTATGACTAAAAATGTAGCACGTGTTAAAAATTACTATCTTCTGTTTTTGCTTGGTGATGCATTAAGTGGGGGAAATTGCAGTTGGTGAAATAACTAGTTTTTCTAAGCCTGGTCACATTTGTAATTTGTTAGTTGTGTTAGATCAGAGCTGTTGTTGTTTGGGAGATGTCGTAAGTAAGGTAAGGCAGAAAAGGACTCTGATTTTGAGATGGTCAAAGAGTATGGCAGGAGCTTAATATGATGTGTTCAGATACCAAAATTTGATGCCCTTTGTGCTGCATTAGGCTGGTATTTTGAGAGTATTTTTCCCATTGTCACTATTGTTTCAGCTTTCTAACTCATCCTCTTTTTTCCATTAAAGTATTTTTTAAATTATTATGTGTGTATGGGTGTACTGGAAAACAGGTTCACACAGTCCATAGACATTCACAGCAGTAGATCTCATGAAGCTTCAGTTGCCATGGTATTTGTCATACTTAAAGCAAAATCACCATGTGTGTAGGCTGCCTTGCACCACTGCTAAAGCAATGAAGCTGTTAGTGGTTAGTATTTGTGACAGTTTGGTTGTATGGCAAACATGGCCAGAATACCTGCAGCTGGTGTGTAGGAGACAAGGGCTTCGTTCAGACCTGGCAATAACATGCATCTCAGGTGGTTCAGTCACAAGTGGACAGCTCTAAGCACATCAGTTCACACCTGATTCATACCAAATACATCTTAGTGTGCATCTTGAGTTACCACTTATGATCACATCTCATCTCACCTCACCGCTGTATATACAAATAAACATGTACATTGATTCTGTTTGCAAAGACCTGAATTGTTGCTTTTATACTGGTGGGAGGTAGCAGTACACCTGCTGTGCGTAGTCCACTGCAAAGTAAAAGAAGAAGAAGAAATCAAAACAACACAGACTGCGTCTATATTTTTGGCGTGTTCCAGGCAAACCAAATTCCTCAAGAGGTTTGACACACACTTTTCAGATGTTGTGGACAAAGCCAGCCCACAGGGTTTACATGACTTGTATTATGTTTACAAACGCGTGCGTACATCCGCTTACACAGAGGATGTCAGTTGAGTAAGCAGCCCTTCAGTGTGACCCAGGACATATTTGCATTTACACACCTAAAAGAACGTCGCCTTACGTGGCCCAGACCGCCTCTGAATGTGGTCTGAGTGATCAGATCTCAAACGTGTCCACAATGCATCATGGGTGCATTCACACCTGTACTCCACATATGATTGGATCACCCAAGAAGCATGTTAATGCCAGGTCTGAACAGGGCCAACTAGACTATGAGGTGGCGTATTATTTAGTGTCCACTTGGTTCACGTCATGTGATGAAGCATCTAATTAGGCAACTTTAAAAACAACTTCACTTATTGTTATTGTAGGTGTTGTTGCAATGGGGTTGCTATTGCTGTCTGGCATTGGTACAGTGGGAACTGCTTCACAAATGTTGGCCACATTGTAATTAAAAAGATATTTTTTAGAGTAGTGATGATTTCCATTTTGTACCTTGTTATATTTGTAAGAAACATATTTGGAAATATTATTATCTAAGCAGTATTTCACTAGGAAGCAGACAAAATCTTGTTTAAACAAGAAATTGTAAACCAATTTTGTTTTTAGTCATAATTGTTGTCATCTGAGGTTTGTATAGAGACAATTGAAAGGCATTATATATAACAGCATTGCTCAGAGACAGATTTGTTGACATAATCCCTCTGTGTCAAATGGGACTCTGTCATGCTGAATCCATCATGAATCCATACCCAGCCTTGCAGTGGAAAAAAATAATGAGGCAAGTAGGTTTATTTGTACTATTTCTTGTTAATTTCCATGCTCCAAACTCTTTTTCAGTAGTATTATCTTGGAGGGGACCTCACCCTTCACAGCAGATTTGTATCAAAATCATCAGAGCAGCGTGATAGAACAGCAGGCTGCTCTCCCTTTTCTTGCTGAGAAAGAGGGTGCATTTGGCCGTCTCAGACTTGCATACACATATGCTAGGAGAAATGCTAATTGCAGTAATGATTCTTGTCTGAGTACTGCTACAGTGTGGCGGATATAAAAGCGACTCGACAACCTGTGACGGCCCCCAGCTCTCTCCACCACGCTTAAAACACATACTGTGGCCGCCTGTGCTAAGTAGGGATGTTGTCGGCAGCTGAATGCCCCCCCCCCCTTCCATGGGCCATAAGTGCATCAGCGCTTGGATTTGTGTCGTCCATAAAAGAGCACAGTGGGGAAAAAAGCAGCACTTGGGATCCTGGCCCCCACAGACCACATCCCCCCTCCTGACGGACCGTGTTGGGATGCTTGGCTGAACCTGAAAAAGCCATGGGTCAGGTCTTTAACCCTGCCCAATGGTGATCACAGAATAGAACAAGGCTGTCTCAATCGCCAGGCTCTGGGCTGACCTGTTGTAAAGTTGCTGGTTACAATGTGAATCTCTGCTTTCTTCCTGGCCAAAATATTCATACAGGCCCCCGCCTTCTGTTCGTCCTATCCAACTGGGGATCTGCCATGACCAATCGGACAATGCCTGCCAGCAGCTGCAGACTTAAGATGTCCTCCCTACACAGTTTTTTTTTGTGAAACTGCTGTTGGGTTGCGTTTTCTTTGCCTGACATTGCTTTATTTATTCGAGTAGCACATTTCTCAGTTCTTTATTGTCTACATCATTTTTTTTGGCTTTTCAGACTTTCAGATGCATCATTTTCTAATAAGGATGGTGGAGCAAAACACCTGCTCCACCATCCTTTCTCAAACCAGTTTAGTTGTCGTTTAGAGTAACTGTAGAGGTGTGACCCTACAATGAATCTGATTCTGAACTGCTTACTCTGGGTTAAGACTTGTTACTGTCACATTAATGTTTACAAGAAGACCTGTTAGATGCCTTTCACATTTAATATAGTCCAGTTCAACATGCAGGTTACTACATGCTTTTATGTTGGGTTATCTGGGTAGTACGTTTAAGCATTTACTGTCTCTTCAAAAATATAACTGATACTTTATCCTCTCACTTTGCTAATTTTGATTTACTAACATATCCCGGTATGGACATAGTATTTTCCGTGCAATTATTTTAGCCAGTACCAAGTACAGTCTGATATTTACATACATACCTGCATAATAAAGCTGCGCTGTGCAAAGCCTAAGGTTGATTTTCAATCAGATTGAGAAAGAAACAGCTCAGCATCAAGAAAATAAAGCTGGGCTGGGCAGTGTATCGACTTTTCAAGGTATATTTATATAGAAACTGAACAGCATGCACATCAGTCACACACCACACTCCTCACCACTACAAGTAAATTCTCAACCTGTGAAAAACAGGTTTTTGTTATAGTGCCTATGACATCTCACATTTGGCTTTAACTTACAACTGAAAATTTAGTCCACCTTGTAGAAGAAAACACACACACACATACACATATATAGAGTGAAATGTGATTTTTTTTTTTTATTTAGTCCATATTGCCCAGCCCTAAGGTATACAAAATATTTCTGCTGTTCTGATTGCCAGTATTAAACACGCTGCAACAGTCGCATAACCTTTTATATGTGGTCTAAGGATGTTAATTAATTTGGCTCTCTATTTCTCATTACAGCAGGCCAACGAGGCTCTGCATCACCAGCACCAAGTGGCTGGGAACAGTCTCTTGCCTTTGCTCAATTCTGGAGCGGAGCCACCTGATCAGAAACCAGTGCTGCCCATTCCCTTGGACCAGAAACCCCCTGTCAGTGCTGCAGAACTTCTTAAAGACAATGTGGCCAGTGGGACTGGGGGAGGAGGTGGTGGTGGGCCTCCTGTGGCTGTGGTCAAAAAAGAACCTAAATCAAAGACGCCCTTCATCTGTGGCTACTGCAACAAGGCTTTCCGAGACAGCTACCACTTGCGGCGTCATGAGTCTTGCCACACCGGCATCAAGATGGTTTCACGGCCTAAGAAGACACAAACAGCCCCTACCATGGTGCCACTCATATCCACTGTACCGCGTGAGAATAGCGCGAACCCATCATACATTACTACT
Organism: Toxotes jaculatrix; assembly: GCF_017976425.1. Lineage (NCBI taxonomy): Eukaryota > Metazoa > Chordata > Actinopteri > Toxotidae > Toxotes > Toxotes jaculatrix. The sequence continues at coordinate 29,164,935 of NC_054402.1, read as the reverse complement.
GTAGCCGGTATCTTGACTACAGCCACCACGTCAACATCCACAGGCACTAGTATCATGACCCCAATGCAACACCAACAGCAGCAGACCATCCCTAAGAAGCCCCCCAAGCCAGTGAAAAAGAATCACGGCTGCGACATGTGTGGTAAAGCCTTCAGAGATGTGTATCACCTCAACCGCCACAAGCTGTCGCACTCTGATGAGAAGCCGTTTGAGTGTCCCATCTGCCAGCAGAGGTTCAAGAGGAAGGATCGTATGACATACCATGTCCGCTCACATGATGGTGGTGTTCACAAGCCTTACATCTGTTCTGTCTGTGGGAAGGGCTTCTCCAGGTATGTGGACATAATTTCTAAACTCTCTGAGTGGTAAATGGAAACACTTTTACACTTTAGGGCACTTGTTAAAAAAATTGCTCTTTCCAGTGTTAGACAGATGGAGTTAGGCAGTTATTTTATAGTTGGTTGAAAAAGCAGTGCTTGATAGTTAATGTTTTTCAAAAATGAAAAATGAAATAAAAAATAAGGATAGCCCAATCAAGTTTTTTTTGTGAGTTCGATTCCAGTCTGATACTTAAATTTATGTAAAAGCTGATTAAATTTGCATTTGACACATTGAAATAACAGCCTACTTATATGAAATGATTGAGAGTTTAATTGGAAAAAGGTGATGGATTATCCTGTTAATGGAAGCAGTAGAACACTCAGTCCAGTTCCAATTGTACAGTTGTGTTATAGAATGTCTTCTCTCACTAAAGATCTTTGGTTGAAAACAATCAACAGCCGGCAGAGGGCACTATTAACTAGTTATTCACGGAATTCTTTTTAGTTTTAACCACTGAAAGCTGGCTAAAACTCTGTCATTTTATTTTGCCAATCAAAACTAGGATTCATTCCGTCATTTGCACTGGCATGCACAAATATATTTTGACATTCATGTAAGCAAAAATACTCTCAGTCCTGTCATAAAGGAGATCAGTGCTGCAACACACAGTAGAGTACAGTGAAGAAAGAACTGGATTTTTATTAAGTTTATCAAAAATACATCCTTTAAAATACTCCCAGATTGGTCCTGATTGTTAATTTTAGGATTGGACTCGAGACAGCTCTATTAGAAAAAGAAAGTAAAGCAAAACTGCAAGCTGAACGGAGCTGAGCATCGTTTTTCCTTTTAATGACTATTATGTCCACTTATAACCATGATTGACAAAAGGCAGGCATAACATAATTACACAGGGCGTTCATTCTAACTAATGTAGAATTGTATTAGTAATATGTGTAAACTTAAAGGGATTCATAGTGTGCCTGGGTGCATTCAGCAATTCACTTGCAATGAAGTTAGAATCTTTTTGTGTCATTTCTGCTGTGTTACCCAGACTTAATCAGTTACGTGAATGGAATGATCCAACTAGTAAGACTAAACCTAAATGGATTTTAATTTTTCATTCTTTTTTTTTTCATCTCACTTTGCAGACCTGATCACCTAAGCTGTCATGTCAAGCATGTCCATTCCTCAGAAAGGCCATTCAAGTGCCAAGTAACGGTAAGAGTCATGACTCAATCTCCTCTCTGCAATATTGCTTTCACATTTGCTCTGTTTAGACTTATTAATACCCACAGTAACATCACTGAGAACTCTAAAGACCAGATAAGATTAGACATTAGGTGCCACCCGGAAGCTATTACTTTGACAGCCTAGATACTGTTTCTATAGGTATTAGTCTTCTTGCGAATTTCACAGTACAGATCTCTGCTCCAAGGAAATGAATGAGTTCCTCATGCTTCTAAACAAACATGTTCCTCAGGTGTTCAGAGAAAAAAGAAACAATATTTTCTTTCTTTCTCAGGCCTGTACCTCCGCCTTCGCTACCAAAGACCGTCTGCGCTCCCACATGATCAGGCATGAAGGCAAAGTGACCTGCAACATCTGTGGCAAAATGCTAAGTGCTGCCTACATCACAAGTCACCTCAAGACCCATGGCCAGGCCAGCTTCAGCAACCCATGTAACAATAAAGGTAGGCCACCTTTTTGTCTTCCTTCACTTCTCTTAAAGCTCCACATAGCTGTTCCTGCTTCTTCATTTTAACGGTTCCACAGTATCCAACTTTAAACTGTGATGAAAACATAACCTGCCACGCATATGTAAACGTCCCAAAGGCCTTTAACATATCTGATACATAATTTGTCATGATACGGATAAGGATTTCTGTTAAAACCCCCTCATCCAGCGATGATTTAATGTACAGTGGAACTGAACTGCAGACTACCACTTCTTCAGTTGTTGACTCAGAAGTCAGCCCTTCTTCATATCATTTGCATTTTTAGGAAAATGGGCATCTCAGTTATTTTTAACGGCATGATGACCTTTCCAATTGCAAGGTTGCTGATTCAGATGAATATTACATTAAGACCACTGGCTTATATTCCTTTGAATGATGTCGAACAAATGTGGCAGTAAGAATGAAGAGACAACGAAACAAAATGATGTCTTTTGATTTAATTACTGGCATTGTTTTTTTTTTTTAATGCGTCTGTCTGAACACTGCCTTAGTTTTAGCCGTAATCGAACTGATACCCATGCTCCAAGGGACCAGTTAGTGAGCATTTTAAATCAAATCTTGAACTTGATGTACTGTTCTCAGTGTACCTTTGATTCATATAAATATGTCAATTTTGATGTGTTGCTAGCGCGATGATAGTTTCCAGTCCTACTCTGATTTGAAAGTATACTACAGACCAGGAATGGAAAAGTAACTGTCTACTACCTGACTTGTATTAGAACATTGATTTTTTTTTTTTTTTCTTTAACTGGGGGAACAGCTCCTGTGCTTCCTATTGCTACTGGTATCAGTATGTTCACATAAGATCAGTCCATGACTCCTGTTGATGGAGAAATCCCAATAAGCCTGCATCTCATCTGACATTTGCAGTCAGTGCCATTTAACACAAACTGTGTAAATTACACCAGCATTAAAAATTGTTTGAAGTGAAGTGTATTAGACCATTAGATCACACACTGTACTGACAAACAAACATGATAGTATATAATAAATAATATATATATTATATTATATAATCTCATTTCTTGTTAAATTTGCTGTTGGTGTTGCTCCTCTGGTGGGATTACCTGTCCATGCTTACTTTTAAAACAGCTGTCTTTTGGTCTTGGTTGGTCTGAATAATGAATAATAAAGAAGCTCCCCCTGATGGGGTATTCATATTCAAAAATATTGCAAATGGGTCTATAACCATCCTGACTACTGAGTACCTCATCTTTGCTAGATTTCCGATGCACAGTTCACATGAAACTATTTAAAGAACAAAAAAAAAACACTCACATTATACAAATAGGTGTGAGAGAAAAATCAAACATTTGTAAACCTAAATTCTCTAAATTCATCATTATACACTAGGGTTAAATTACTCATGTGGAGCCTGTGAGAACAGTTTTATAATATCTTCTGTGGCTCTGGGGTTTTGTCAAATCACCATGGGGTGTGACTCTACACATTTATGACTGCATTAATTAAGCCTGCATTACAAACTGCGTTACAATCCTGACTACAAGTCAAACTATCTTGAACTTTGCCGCTCTGATCATGACCATTCTTTTTTATGCCTCTTTCGGTGACGGCCATGGCTGAAGGCATTATGTGTATGATGGTTCATACATCCCTCCGTCCCATTCTCGAGAACGTGATATCTCAGGAACGCCTTCAGGGAATTTCTTCAAAATTTGGCAGAAACATTCACTTGGACTCTAGGATGAACTGATTACATTTTGGTGGTCAAAGGTCACTGCAACCTCATGTCTGTTCCATTCTTGTGAACACGATATCTCAGCAATTATCATTGCATGAGGAACAAACATCCACTTGGACGTTTATACAGTTAATCCCTTTTATCAAATACCTTCAGAGATCTGGACAGACATGGACGTAAACTGTAACTTGACTGGTTGGTGGAGGCATACAACTGCGAAAGGGTAATTTTAGTGTAAATTTGTCTTTTGTGTAATGTAAATGTAAACTAATTCATTTGGTGAGTATAGTCTGTGTTTTTTGTGTAGTCAAACATAGAGCTGTGTCGATAAAATTGATTCTCCTGTTCTCATTTTATTTTGGAAAGATCGATTCGTACGTGCTCGCGTACGAACTCTCGTCATCGAATTCACACATGCGCGCGTGGTGTGAAGTTACCAAACAATGAACATGGCGTCAGACAGTACGCAGTGTTTACTGTCCCACGTAATTTAGTAATGCCCAAGTTTGCACTTTTTTATTTTTAACGTTAACTAAGCATTGCTTACTGTCCGACGATGTTCATTGTTTGGTAGCTTCACACCATGCGCACGTGCGTGAATTCGATGACGCGAATTCGTACATGAGCGCATACGAATCAATCCTTACAAAATAAAATGAGAATAGGAGAATCAATTTTATCGACACAGCTCTAGTCAAACATCCCTTTGAAGCATAATAGAGTTTAATAAAACATCCTTCACTAAATTCAAACATTTTAATGTCCCAAATGCTTTTAATCATAAATTGATTAGAGTATTTGTTTGGCATTCTGACCTTGGTTTCAGAGATAATTATCAAAGAAAAGAAACAGTTTTTGTTTATCTGACACCACTAAAAACTGTGAAGCCCCATGCTCGACCCACATACATACAACTTGACCATGCCAACTGTTAAAGATGACTCCCAGCACTGCTGCCCTCTGCTCTTGTAACCCCATATGTGTCTGTATTTCTGAATAGGCATAAGTGACTGGCAGTGGAACCACTCAGGGCCACGAAAAGGTAATCACGTAGTTAGTAGCAGAAACCCCTTGACACTCAATTACAACCTCTACAAATCTGCAAAACACAAGTGGCCAGTTTTTCTTCACGTTGTACCATGTCATTCAAATACAGAAGCAGTTCTTTTCTCTGAAGACTGGTGTAATTAAGGTTCTTCTGTTTTGAAAATGTAGAGTTTTGCTAATGTAAGGTTAAATTTCATGAAGCAGGATCAGTAGATCATTTAAATTAACCACAAACTGGACCATAACACTTAGGCTAGATCCACACTACCTGACCGATCATTAGATGCCATATTGCATTACCCAACTGTCATTTCTGTCTCGACTTTGACATGATTTGTAAAATAGCCTTTTAAATCCACTTGCTATTGTGAACTACCAGTTATAATAGCAAACATGTCTGATAAAGATTGGGATTTCCCACTTGAGATTGGATCGGAAATGCTCTAGCAGTGAGCTGACTATTTCACTGCGTGGGTGAAACAAGTTGACAGTGACCCTTTGATGTGCTGGCCCTGAACTCATCTGAGATGGTCAGACTGACAGTCCTGCAGAGTAGTGTGAATCCAGCCTTAGGTATACACAGATCTTATGATGTCCTTGATAATGTGTTACTGTTTAAAATTAAAATCTGAATTAAAGCAAATAGACAGTTAGCTGGTTAGTCTATTGATCCTGCTTTTTGAATTTACCCCTCAGGTGAGTTGACGGTAGGAGAGATTTTAAATAACTCCTTCCAAGTCCTAATTGACAACTCTCACAAAGGTAGGTTTCTTCAACAATATTACCACTGTTGACATAATGTATTAATGATGTATTGACATTTTCAGTGACCCTGCTAAACAGCCAAGGAACTGAGAAGGCTGTTGGCTTTCCTTTTTTGGAGGGGTAATATATTTCTGTAAGGTCAACCAGCCCTAAATTTATTTTTCTGTCTTTTTTTTTTTAAACACAGATGCCAACAGTGTAAACAACAACTCGGCCACCACAACGCCAGTCACCAACTCTGCAGCCATCACTTCAGCTATGAACCGCGGTGGCAATGCCAGCAACCCCGTCACAATCGCTGCCCAGATGAACATCGCCACCAGCACGGTCAACATCACATCACCGGTCAACCTGCAGCACCCTGTCACCATAACTGGCCCCGTGAACCTGGCCTCTGTCAACATCCCTACAACGGCACACATGAATATTGCCCACCCAGTTGCTATCACCACTCCCATGCCCATGAATATCACTGGGCCACTCAACATTGCCATGAGGCCCATGGAGAGCATGCCTTTTCTATCCCAAGTTCTGCCTTCATCCCCCCCATGGTAGAACCTTTTTAGCCTATGTAACAGCAGAAAATGTTTTAACTGCCTGATAATAGATGACCCTGTCAAATCCTTATAAAACGGCCGGCTCACTGGGTTGATACTGTATTAAATTTGAAAAGGCGATAACTAATGTAATACAGCCACATAGATAGTAACCAGTGGTTGTTTTCAGGAATCATTATGGCATAATTTGTCATTTGTTTGTATTCATAGTCATTGTAGAGCTGTCATTGCGTGATCTAAGTATGGAACCCATGTGCGTCATGTATGGTCATGTGATGACAGGTGATTATACGGAGTGGAGTGGAAGATTGTAAGCCCTTTGTCTGTTCAAAGATGGTCTTTAGAACCAGATATGATTGGTCTCCACTCTCCATCTGCTGATCTGATCTATTATACACAGTTGAAAGCTATAAAAAAAGTTGTATTTCATCAGACTACTTTCGCCAAAGGCAAGAGTAGCTTGTCAGGCTCAGATAAACATCAAGTTTGTTACCTCTTGACTGCCTGAATTACCTGAATGGTGTCACAGGTGGCAGAGCATTTTAGATAACTTCACATGCCAGTATGACATGACCTCAATGGGATACAGTTACTCTCTGTAAATATTGACCATTTTATACCAAAGATTTTCTAAGTATAGTGTTTCCCAGTATAGTGAAATTATATATTTTTAAAGATAAACGGAAAACCTTTAAACAGCATTTAGACCATCAAGGGACAGAAATTTTTCTTTAGAAACCCAGAGTAATGATATTATTCAGGCACCCACCCCTCATTCCCCTTTGTACTATCACCACTGGGACTGTGAGGGGAGGGGTGGCATGGACACCCTGTCTGACTAATTTTACAGTGGAAGCCAGCATGTACTGGTGCTTACTGAATTTATGTTCAAATGTTGCATCTTTCCCAACAGCCATTATAGCAATAATAGTGCTGGGTTTTTTTTTTGGAGCATTTTCATATTCGGTTATATGTATATTTATGTTAAATTTTTCATTACTGGCAGTTAATCATGATCAGATTTCATACTTTCAAACCAAAAAGAGTACTTTCCTCCACTTTGACAAGGTTTAAATTCTTGGGCAGTTATTACATTTTCAGCTGCTATGTGTTCACCCATATTTTGTTTTTATATTTATCCCTTGCTTACCCCTTTTTACAAACTTGGGCAGTTTGTTTTTCTACGACAGATAGGTGGGGGTTAGTCTGCTCATTGCAGCAGTATGCTGTGGAGAGTCCAACCCTCTTAGGGCCCTTTTTTTTGAAACTCTTTCATTTCTGTTTAGCCACTGAGGACAATGTTGGTCTTGAAAAGTGACCAGTTGAAAGTGATTTCTTCAGCTGGGCGTCTGAGTTCAAACATGAGTGATGCGTGATACCTTACTATACCTTAGACATTAACAACTCCTTAAATGGTAGTGTATTGCCAGAGTTGTTCTTAAATGCTTCTTCTTGAGGCAAATTTTGTTTCATATTCTTTTTTTCCTATTGTTATTTTAGTGGACTTATCAGTATTTAATAGTTAATGTATTTTAAAGTTCAAGTACAAAAAAAAAAACAAAGCTTCCATTATGGGGGAGGGTGAATGATGTTTTGGAATTCACTGATGGTTCAGAGGTTGTTTAGATCCATCAACCATCAACTCCCCCATGTCTGTATTTTAAAATTGCTGGAAACCAGTCACTCCTCACTGCTGGATATTCTACACAAGTTTATCTGTGACATTTGTTTGGATTTTTTTAATGTATTTATATCAGGACATGACAGCTAAGAGGAAATGTCTCGTAGTGAAAGCATGTCCCCTAGGTTTTGCCCTTAAAATGGCAGTATTATCAAAGTCAGATGATTTTAAATTTTGATTACTGAGGACTTTTTAACTGTAGAGGTCAAAAGAGCTACACAGTGGCTCGCTAGACTCTGTGCTACAAAAGCAGTCCTGAAGTTACCCATTGTGGTATGTTCAGTTGGGTAGATTGTTTACTTTAGCAGTTATAGGATCCCATCACTG